>NW_027464654.1:480833-753333 GCF_043290135.1 Rhipicephalus microplus
TCTTGGCCAATCCTCACTGTAGGTGTCCGCCACAGTTAGTAGGTGAACAACAATAAGAAAAAGCGTGGTTCGGTGCTCCTATTTCTTCGTTTTTTATTGACGTGATGTAAGGAGATGTTGGCACACAAATAGGACGCTGGCTATTCTTTATCTCTTCGACGGGTCCAATAACAAACAAGTCTACAGCACATACAATATTCAAGCTTGCTTAACAGTTAAAACATCAGATTAAAAAAAAGAGTCGTGTCCAACAGTCACATATATGTGCATATGCAGTGATGTTAACAAATTGAAGAGCACCCACTGCATACAGTCAACAGCCACATAATTGTTAACATTACAGTCGACAGTCCCATACACATGTGCTGTCACGTAAAAAATAAAAAAAAAACTTTAATGCATTGATATCGGCCCAGAATGCCACTGCCTTCGAAAAAAAAAAAAAACTTTTAATGCTTTTACGGTGCACTTTTGGAAACTTTTTGTTCGTGATGGACCTGCTCGTGCGATGTGTGCTGCTTTAAGCAAAAAAAAAAAAATATATGGTGCGACATTATCCGCTTCCTGGAATAAGCAAAAGCGGCTGAGAAGATCGCTTAGAAACTCGAGAATAATCTCGGTTAAATTCTGAATTATCCTAGATTTAAGCTATTCCCATAAGTTCCTCGCATGCAACCTGTTGAGCCACAATGCGTTTTTTTTTCATAGCTTTTCCCTGTCACCGTGAGGTGGTATATGAAGTCAGACAGACGTTTCAATGATGCAGGTCATAACGCACTTTTAAGTTATGTCGACTAGCAGTCATCACATATGTGTTTTGAGTTATGATTGGAATTGTAACATATCTCTAAAGCACACAAAGAAGCATTTTGAGACAAGAAAGAAAATAACACGAAGAATCAAACACCGCAGAACATAAGGTTAGTGCTCAGTGCCTCAATGAAGCTCCCTTTTCGGCAGGAGAAAGGCGTGAAGCCCGAGGGCAGTGACAGTAAATGAATGAATGCCTCAACAAGAAAGAGCCAAGCCTGTCTTTGGAAGTGCTCTTCAGAATAAAAGGGATGATTATTCTATCGAGATGCACGGAGTATGGAATGATCATGCTGCAGAAGGGTCTCTCGAAGGGGTAGTTTGTATATGTGATCGTGAGGGAAAACGGTGCGAAAAAACGGGACGATGGAAGAATGATCACAATACACAAGCGCTGACGAACAACTGTGTCTAAATTTATTACACCGGGAAATTTATAGCTGAAAAAGAAAACAGGATTAAAACAATCACGTGCACATAAAGATAAAATGCAAGAAGAATGTGCCACGAGTCGCAATGTCCAAAATTGACCGCCCAAAAGCATAATCTCTTTTTTCAGAAGGACGAGTGAAAACTCACTGACGCGCAAATTTAATTTCTTCTTGATACAGAAAGCCATGTTGATTTAGCGCTTGCTCCTGGGACGATGTCATGACAGAGTCTATACATTTTCCGCTGTAATAAACTTACAGTTGTTCGTCAGCGCATGTGTTGTGGGATCGTTGTTCCTTCGTACCGTTTTCACTCTGTTTCCCTGCAGGATCGTAATTGGGCTGAAGGGCAGGGTAGCAAATAAGAAGCCTCTCTTCCGGTTAACCTTCCTGCCTTGATTTGTCGTAAGTGCGCACCTCCTTAGCGGGCCCGACTTGTCACCCATCCACTTTTTCATGTCGCATGGTCAGACGGTGGTCAATACAAGGCTAAATGAAAGAAGGCCAACAATGCTCAAAATTAGCGCGAATATAACTAACACAACCGAAAGGAATCGAATCGACAGAAATAACCGAGAATTAATTGACCTAAGATTGAGAAAAAACGCTTTTGAAACACCCCGCCGAGGCCCGAGCCGCGTACAAGAGGATACCACCTCCTCAGCAAGCGCCCGATTGCCGAGGAATTCTCTGGGTTTTTCTTGCTACGCATTTCTTCAAGTTTTATGGTTGTATACAGCTGCGACAGGCGCAGGATGGAAAAGTACACCGATTCCTGCACGGGAACTATATTAGCACAGCGTTAACCGCAGAATTAGCTCTGGAATAAAGCAGCAGTAGAGGTACTATAAGCGCCGGATTTAGTTTTTGTCTCTCTGACTATAGGCTCGAATAGAACGGTACGACAGAATCGCAACCTCGATCTAACTGCAAACAGCTTTTTCGAAAAAGAAAGAAAGATATAATCGAAATACAACGTGTTCGGAGGTCACAGAGCAGCGATATTTCGCCGCCGCGTCTCTGACCATTCGCGCTAATAATATCGAGTCACGCAATATTGGCCGAGGTGTCACGTTGTCAGCGCCTGAGACGATTCATCGGTTTAAAACCGGGGCGAATATTCGTCTTTTTTTGTTCTCTCCTCCAAATTGAGTGAAAGCTCGCATCGATATGAATGCACACCGACGCCTCGAACAATCTGTCCCGCCTCGCAGTGACGTGGTTTAACGAGCCCGTGGCGTGCTGGGCGGCGCACTCCGCACGGACGGGGTGACTTCGTCGCCGCTCTTCTAATCTGCGGTGCGCGGGCTCGCCCTTCGCTGCTTTGGCTCAACGCGACGGCGAGCGATGCCCGCAGAAAGCCGATATCAGAGGGGCAGGCAGCCGCTGGTACCATGCAGTCTCTGCTCTCTCTGGTTCGGGTGGCACCTTCGATGAACTCTCCTGAAATGTTTATTGAAAAGAAAACAGCTAGATTTTTTTTTTCCACACGGGGCCGATGGTGAAGGAAGCGGCACTGACAAGCTTCGACTTCGATTCGAAATTTTATTGCACACAAAAGATATATATTTAGAAAAAACTTTTTCAATTAAAAAAAAACAATAGCGGGGCGTGAGTTACTGGCATTATTACCCGTGTTTCTCTAGAAATGACGATTATTTCTGGTACAGACAAACGTCTCTGTGACAGATCCTTTGCTGATGCATGGTGAGCCTTTATGTGCTATCTGGGCGGCTTCCATGATTTTTCAGCTGCGTTGGTTTTGATGTCTGCCGCGGACTACTGGCATTTCATATGTCGAAGGGGGTCGGGATGTTGGCATAACTAGTTTCGAGTTGGTCCCGCACACATGCATGACCGACACTCAATATGAGGTTCTGTGAAAAGGATGAGCGTCTTGCTCTGTCTAGATATCACTGGTGTTTTTATAGCGCGTGTTTTCAAATGTGGCGTTGCCTCGAAACTAGGTGAATTTAAGCCAACACAAAAATACGCGTGAAGTGGCAAAAAAAAAACACTTCAGCTCCGAAAACGAAGGTAAATAAAACAATGCACTACGTGGTATCTGAATGGTCGCACTGTCAGACTTGCCTAACGCAGTAGCAAACCAACGTTTCAAATTCCTTTTCGTGCATTGGGGCGTCCCTGCCCCTTACCCCCCCCCCCCCATCGTTTTTCTTTGCTGGGTGGAATTTGGCTTTAGGTGGAATGCTTGAAATCCAGAAGAAGCGGTGGTTTTAATGTGTTGGTCTCAAAGATTAGTTTCTTTGCGGGTGTCGCCTGTAAGCTGGCTGGCGTGCCCCCATTCATCATGAGCTGTCATGGCAGACGAAACGAAAGCAGACTCCGCCGTTGCGTGATTTATGACTCCGAGATTAATGAATCTACAGGAAGGGCCACGGTCGCCTCAGGACAACTTGTACCTTTCGATCGTTTGTGTATGAAATAAGCGGACAAAAATTGGCTGCTTTTGTGGATGGGCTAGTGCGCGTGATGGTGGAACTGCAGTAAAACAAGCTGCTGTAAAACAGCCAACTTCGCAATTCGTTTCTTCCTACGTTAAAGGTAAAACGGCGAGCTATAGCACGTCATTTGAGAGATGAACTCAGTCAACTCACTCTGCATAGAATTGTTTCTATTATATTTGATTTTTGTCCAAGACGCGCTATAAGCCTGCAGCCGTCATTTACTACAACAAAATACGCACGCTTTATGCACTGCATGTTTCTGTCACATTTTTTTTTCGCGCTCTAAGGTATTCAAGCGTAATATAGGCAAAACCAAACGAATTGTACTGACAATATAGATCAGGGAAATCATAGGTGACGTTAATTGTTGCGTTTAACTGTAGTGTACTAGCTTTGGCGTGAATATGAATCCACAACCTTAGAACTGGAAGGTTGTGGACTCAGTGGCGAAATTATTGTTGAACAATATGGCAGTACAAAAAAAGTGATGTTCATACCGCAAAAAAAAAAAAACTGTTTTTGAATATGATATTCGGTGACCGCGACTTCATTCTGTTCCTGCAAAGAAGTATTCACTGCACCCGAACGTCACTTGTAAAACCGACAGGTTCAACGCGCTGTGGTGATAGGAGAAGCATTCGCAACTCGACCATATCACTACATGCCCCAGCATGCCCCAGCAGAAGTTTCAATTTATTGCTGAGGTTTTTATGTGGGGCAGCGCTGAAACTCGGTTATTCTGAAATTCATGTCCCCCCACCCCCCAATCCCCCCTCCAAAAATATTTGCTTACTCCCCTGGCTGCAGGTTCCAGAATAAGCTATCAAAATTTGTAGTAAAAAACAACGCGATACAACAAAAACCAGAAAGACCAAACAGCACTCACGTGAACATTCCAACATTAAAACTAAAACAGGTCGCAATTCGGCAATATATTGTGCTGAATGTAGTTCCACCCCAAACTTCCGGCGGAGGCGCATTGTGCACAGCTGCCGAGATAACAGCGCCCACGAAACATTACAGGTCATTCATTTATCAGCTGAGCTCCCCGTCTATCACACTATGTGACAAATCACGGCATGTGCTAGGAAAATGTTCTCTCTCTAGCTCTTCCATCTTTTGCCTTTCGAGGAATGTGTATATAATTATATTGCAAAAGTAAAAGCAGTTTTTGGTAGTCAGCTTTAATCTAATGTTAAGTCTCTTTCGTCTTCGTTATACCACGCTGTTTTTTCCTACAAATATGTACCAAGAAGCTCAAGTTTCTTAGACTATAGGCGTATGCTCGTGTTAAAGACATTATTAGAATGCGTCATCTTCAAACGGGCTTTATCGTCAGCATAGACACCACGAGTGGTCACAAAAATCGGTTTGCTTCATATGACATACCGAGTCGAGTCATAAAACATGCGAAGGTCTGACGTCACAGATCGCCGGACTTCAAGACGTCATCATTGTGTTGCGGTTGAGTCCCACCATGATGTCGCTTAATGATTGTCACTTAATCAAAGGTAAGCCGATGCCGAAGGCCATGCAGCGCAGAGTTTTGCAGAAAGTTTTAGGGATGGCTTGAAGGGGGGGGGGGGGGGGAGGTTCGGATGTCAACTGAGAATGCTTACGCTTACGAGTAGTCCAGAACTATGCATATGGAGCACTGTCAGTTTGGCAATGGTGCCTTTAGCTCACGTGAAAATGACCGTCTCTTTAATAAACGAGCAAACAAATGCCGGTCCACGATATTGAAATGACATTCGTCGTGACAAGGCGTCAGAGGATCGGAAGACAACGAGAGGCATTAAATTGTCTTCCCACTCGGCGCGCTACACACAGCAAGTGCTTAAGGAACCTTTTTAAACGACAAAAAGTGAAAGAAAGAACACTGTTACGACGACACATTTCGTGAATTCCAATAAAGTAGAGCCTTCGGGTCATAATTGTTAGTCCGCCTTTCAATTTATCAGGCCATCTGTGGAGTGTGTATTTAGCAAACATGTGTTCATTGCCTTGTATACATTTCTTTTATTTTGAATATAGATATGATGGTGAGTTGATAGCTTTTCATGTGGCCCTAACGTATAGACAAGTAGTTTCGTCCCATTTAACCACCTGGATGCTGCCTTCGTTCACGTAACGTGGACAAAGGCAGCAGCCAGCTTGCTCAAGATTAGATTTCTTTTTTTGGGAGTGTACACCCGTGCCCGGGAAAGTCAAAAGCCGAGGTAGACTTAATTTACGCTGCACACCGATAGCGGTGAGCAGGACGTCAGCCATCGGTAATGTGATCATCGGTGAAACAAGCGCGTCGTCTTGTATACAGCAGCCACTGAATCTTCCAGCGTTATCGCTTCGGCTCGGTTAACCTCTCGAGTAAACTTGATCATTCGAGTCCTGTACGTAATCTTAACGAAATGATCTACAACAATCGTGAAGCTTCATGAACACTGCTGCGCGGTATGTGCCAAAGTTTGCAAACATGCCCCGCCGTGGTGGTCTAGTGGCTAAGGTACTCGGCTGCTGACCCGCAGGGCGCGGGTTCAAATCCCGGCTGCGGCGGCTGCATTTCCGATGGAGGCGGAAATGTTGTAGGCCCGTGTGCTCAGATTTGAGTGCACGTTAAAGAGCCCCAGGTGGTCTAAATTTCCGGAGCCCTCCACTACGGCGTCTCTCATAATCATATAGTGGTTTTGGGACGTTAAACCCCACATATCAATCAATCAAGGTTTGCAAACAGTCTTTTCGGGTGGAACTCGAATACATCAAAGCCCCGCCGTGGTGGTCTAGTAGCTAAGGTACTCGGCTGCTGAGCCGCAGGTGGCGGGATCGAATCCCGGCTGCGGCGGCTGCATTTTCGATGGAGGCTGAAACGCTGTAGGCCGGTGTGCTCAGATTTGGGTGCGCATTAAAGAACCCCAGGTGGTCGAAATTTCCGAAGTCCTCCACTACGGCGTCTTTCATAATCATATGGTGGTTTTGGGGCTTTAAACTCCACATATCAATCAATCAAGCAATTGAATACACCGAAATAAACACACTTGGTGCTATACGGACGCGAGCCGCCGAGAGTATCTCCACCGGCAACGCAAGGGTTAGAGAATCTTTATTGCAGAAGAAGTGACTGTTTTTGCAAAGAAGTAAATATTCTCACTACACGACTGCGAACTCCACGGCAGGAAAGCGTTTCACTAAAACATTTTACAGTGAGGAAAAAAAGGAAATATTGCAGGTACACTAAGTTTTTGTTACAAGGTTCATCTGAAAATCGCTTAAAATCGAAATAAAAAAAAGGCCTAGTTTAGCTGCCTGAATATGCATCGCAGTGCGTATCAATTTGCCAATGCAGTGCTCCCATTTTCTCTGTGATCGAAAAATGACTTGGAATGCGTGAAAGATCTGAGGTGTAATTGAGGAGGCATGCCATTTCAAGAGCGACTACTTTTGGGCACGTGCTAAATACACAACCACAAAAATTTCCTTTAGCATTGCTGAACGAATGCCAGCACTTCAGTCCCAAACCGTCTTACTTGATATTCTTTTCGCCTTAAGCCGGGCCATATCTAGCGTGCACCCTCTGTACGTCACTCGCGTCATCTGTTTGTAATTGTTCTTTGGATAGTTCGCCAGGCTGGATGCTGGTTCCATCATTAGCGATCACTCTTTTTATTGCTGGAGCGTGGGAAATTAAAAAAGAAATCCCAGAAGTGTTGACGCCCTCGTGGCTCTTATCTCGCTCATCGCATTTTTTTTCACCGGCTCTGCTCCAACCGAATGTGATAATGGGCGGCTTCTGTATTCAAAGGAGTATAATTACGAGCCTGGGGTCTCAAAATAAAAAAAAAACGCATTCATGATTTACGACCTGACAGGATTTTTTAAATTTCTTTTTGTCCCTGTATGCGCTGTCCCAAGTGGGCGTATCCCCCACTGCGCCTGCCTCCTCAAGGGACTCTTCAAGGCTTTACAAAAGCACGAACGTTGCTTGTAACTTACGCGTGAAAACGCGCCTAATTTCATGGAATTTAAATTTATTTGGAAGTTTCTGTTTATTTACACAAATATGTTTTCATTATCTCCATGTCCAGAGAATGCCTGGCCTAACGAAAATTTTTCTATGCTTACGTGTAAGCAGTACACACGTATTCAGCAATACAGCACTGCGTACAAAAATGTGAGTCAATGCTTCGATGACAGAGAAAGCATTGCTATAGCTATAGCGAATTACGAGAGAACTGCATGAATAAATCCCGTGTGTGGAGCGTGTAATGTTCAGCAAACAATCACCCGCCAATTGTTTGACAAGCGCGGTGTAACACGTGCATTCGCAAACGTAGTAGTAATCTGAGGAGTTTTACGTCCCGAAAGCACCATATATGATTATGACAGCCGCCGTAGTGGAGGGCTCCGGAAGTTTTGACCATCTGATGTTATATGACGTGCACGGGCCATTTCGCTTCCATCTAAATGTGGCCATCACGGCACGGAATCGAACCCGCCACCTTTGTGTCAGCAGCCGAGCCCCGTAGCCACTGTCCCAACGAGGCGGGCCGAAGTTGCTTATTTCTGTCAACTAAAAAATCAAGTGAACATTTGTGTGAAAAAGAGAGAAAGAAAAGAACTATTAAAGAGGCACGGGCGTTACCTCGACTAAGCCCAGTTTGCTACCCAACACTGGGGGAGAGGGGAACGAGGGAGTAAAGTAGAGAGAGAGGAGGAGGTACACATTGCACATAACACACATACCGCACACAGAGCAGGATTCACAGGCGGTCGCACGGTGATGTTGCCTTCAACAATTGTAGAAGGGCCTGTGTGGCTTTCTGGGCTGATGTACTTGAAGGCCACGCACCCAAGATCTCCAGAGTAAAGGGTCGATCATCTTGCATGTGCAGGTACAAAGGCTAAAAATAAGCGGTTTTATAAGCTCACTAATGCATCTGTTGAGGAAACAAATGCTACGGGATATATATTAAAAAAATGTAGGCGCCGAAAAGTGATGGAAGCGGCTGGTGGTGAACCCTTGTGCAGAATAGAGCAAGTGTGTGCAGACCACGGAATCGCATGGCGGAAATGACACAAACTATTGACGTCACGCCTGTTATGGTGCGCATGGCCGTGCCGTCATTAGCAGGTGGCCTCTCATGTTGCTTTTTTTGACGGGGCTGCGGCGCTCGTAGCCATAACGAACAGTGCCTTTCGTTTATTTGCTCCATCGAATCTGCACCGGTCTTTCACGCAGCGGCTGCGGGGGCGTGTGCTTACACCGGCTAATTAGCCTAACTAAGCGAAGATAGCATCGTATATATAACCTAAGCCAAGCATACAAAATTCAGTTTTTTTCAGTCTAGCCAGATGAGCTTCGTTAAGGCAAAGCAAGTGTAGCTGAAACTAATCAAACCTTGTGGAGTATGCCATCACCTGATAAAGTCAAGCATAAGCATGTTTAATTATTGTAGTTTTATTTGAACCTAATCCAGCTTGCCGGCTTCATATAAGCAAAGTGGAGATGAGCCCAGATGAGTCGAGGTAAGTATAGTGAAATCCAATTAGGCATAGTTGATCATGGTATCCCTTTATTTAGATGAGCATAACTAGACTAAATGGCGCAAACCTAACCTCGTGGGCTGTCACGAATCTCAGGGGCGAGCACTATTGCTGATGGATTGAGAGGACGCTGGGCGGCACAGCTAATATTGTTTATTAGTAACCGATGAATAAAAAAAAAAACGGAGGAAGAACCTACTGCTCCGTAAAGCAAACAACACAGTAAAAACATAGAAACTTTAAACTAATCTTCAAAAGTAAGCTGTCACAAAAAATAATCACTTTTTTAAAGGCGAAGCTCCTAAAGTCATGGGTGTGACCCTCCTGGCTCGTCGTGGTTCGTGACCACATAGTTCGATAACTCACTCAGCAGGAGTGGACGGACGGACGGACAGACAGACAGACAGACAGACAGACAGACAGACGGACAGACAGACAGACAGACAGACAGACAGACAGACAGACAGACAGACAGACAGACAGACGGACAGACAGACGGACAGACAGACGGACAGACAGACGGACAGACAGACGGACAGACAGACAGACAGACAGACAGACAGACAGACAGACAGACGGACAGACGGACAGACGGACAGACGGACAGACAGACGGACAGACAGACGGACAGACAGACGGACAGACGGACAGACAGACGGACAGACAGACGGACAGACAGACGGACAGACAGACAGACAGACAGACAGACAGACAGACAGACAGACAGACAGACAGACAGACAGACAGACAGACAGACAGACAGACACATGGATGGATGAATGGTAGCATGAACGGATGGCAGCAAGAATGAACGGACGAGCAGATGCATAGACACATAGACACACGGTAGGACGGAAAAATGGACGCTTCGCCCCACTCATCATCATTCACTCTGTGGATGTGCTGTGATTTTTCCGCTACATTTAACTTCAGCAATCAGCTAGAATATGGCCACTTAGGCCTCACAGTCGGATCGTAGTTTGAATGGAACACTCTTACTTTGTTCCGTCCATCGCTGTAATTAGGACATTCGTTGTGTTGGGTTCATGATCCTGTCCAATCGTCGCTACGATGTGTGATGGTCAGTCACGGTGCTGTAGGCCTTGTCCCGATCGTCATCAGTGACGTTGCTGAACGACTTCGTTGATTAGGCTTAGTACGATCGCAGTCTCCTGCTCGACGCGATGACGTGACTTTCCGGGAATCGCTGTTGGCCGACGTTCGGAGGGGGACTGCTGCTGGTGCGACCGTAATTGTCTGAAGATGCTACAGAATTTCCGAGGTGCCTAGGCCGAGCGTCGTTGAGGTCAACGGCCATGCCAGGAAGTGCCAGAGTCACAGTCTTCTGAACGGAACGATCGCTGCTTAGCGTTGCTGCCAATGCAACCTTATTCTCCCATAGCCACGCTCTCTCTGAGTGGTTCCAAGTGAGAAAGGAAGAGAAAAGTGAGCCCCGTAACTGTCTGCTTCAGCGAGCGACACCTCAACAGTAGCTCACAAGGGATGGGGGTGAGGAGGGATTAAAAGGGTAGGAATAAAAGTATAGAGAAAGAGGCGTGAGGTGGTAAGCGTGAGAGTGACGACATATCGAGGGGATAGGAGAGATAGGAAAGATGGAAACACGGTCACAGGAGTCCGAGGACGGGGCACCACTTGCGAGAGCTCTTGTCGGCGTCAGGAGATGGCGTAGAGCAAGTCCAGTCGGTCAGAGCTACTTTGTCGTCGAAGGTCGTCGGCGTCAGGGGATGACGTAGGGCGAGCCCAGTCGGCCAGAGCTACGCTGACGCCGGAGATCGCGAGGGCACAACCGGTCGGCGCGGAATCCAGCAAGCGAGCCTAGCCACGCAAGCAATGCCAGCTCATCGAATGGCCACCTTCGTTTACGGCTCGTGTCACGTGCATCGAGACGTGTACTCCTCCATGCACGCTTTCGTGCCTCTTTCGAGGGCTTATCCTTCGTCGTCGTCTTTGATCATAAACGTGAAATCCTCACTCATGACATGAAATTAACAAGACCTATAGGTGCTCTGAATTGTCAGGTGATGCCATGATCAAACATGCCAAATCAAATAATGTATGCCAATCTTAGCACCGCCTTATTAGTTTAGTTGTGCATAATTAATGCCATTACCTATTTGATAATACAGTATCTATGGCTTGAAGAGCTGGGTGTCAAACTAACTGTTCAGGCAGAGTTAATATCCGTCTCAATTAAAACTGATTACCCATGTATCCTTAATTGTTGTTGAATGGGTAAGTAAGTCTTGTCGTGGGCTTGGCTTGTCGGAGCTTATAGAGAATTCGACTTCGTCTTATTTAGGCTAACCTCCTGAGACACGCATTATGACGCCATTGTCAGAAACGCATGAAATCCGCGTGGCAATATTCCGAAGCACTCAGTATTACATCGCAAGAAAGAAAATGAATGAATGAGTTGTTGAGAGTGAGTTTCACTAATTAAAGTTAATGAGTGTGCAGCTATTTATCTAATTATTCTGCCAGCAGCCAATTACTTGCATGAAAAGAATTCTGTTAGGCCCGAAATACACGCACGGTTTATTTTTCAGTTGTATTTGTTTCTTCAAGTGGGAAAAAATACTTTTCACATTGGTACTCGATTGCGGCACGTCGAACGATCGTCAAACATGACAGTGTCTCCAGCAAAATGATCCTCTGGAGCGATACGGAGCACAATTAAATGACTTCAAGTTGTCCACTCAGGAAGGCTGCATGAATGTGGAGGCCGAGTTTGAAGCCATATGAAGAAACAGGTGGCGTGTGACGTTCCTTTGAAGTTCGCATCCACAAATGTGGACACCGTGATTAAAAGGGCTAATTATGCTTAACTAAGTTAAGAGATACTATGATCAGTTATGCCTAATCAGCTGTGGCTATACTTACCTCGACTAACCTAAGCTTAACTTGGCTGAACATGAAAATAGCAATGTGAAGTAGGCGTAATTAGAGTCAACTTAATTTAACCTATTTTTGCTTGGGCTACCGAGGTGATAGCATGCGAAACTAGGTTCGACTAGTTTTCACTACAATTTGGCTTAACTGGGCTCATCTAAGTTTAACTTAGCTTAACGCGACAAAGGCAAGCTGGGCTGAGCAAATTTATTTTCTATGCATGGCTTCATTAAGATATACGATGCTAGCTGTGCTTAATTAGGCTTAATAGCCAGTGTATGAAACGACGTGTGCCCGGGCCTTCAACGGATACACCCGCGGCCGCTGCGTGAAAGAACGTAATATATACTTGAACGACGCACGAAATAAATCTATTGAAAGTAGCGCTTTGGCTCGTCTACTTATGTTTGTGTCTGCGTATTCTTCGTCGGTATTGTTTTTAAAACAGGACAGAATTAAGGCTTCAACTTGGACCGAGTAGCAATACACCGAGATATACAGTGACTCAATACCAGCCATCAGAGTGTTCAGCAGGAGCAGGATCGCACCACAAGCAGTTCGAATTATTAATAGTAAACAGGCCATTGATACACATTACGTATATTGGTTCCCATTGCATCTTGGATCACTGGATGACATTTACATGAGTTTAAACAAATCGACCAACAGCGTTGCCCACGAACATACCGACCGGGCCGCTTTTACACATGGCTTTGATACTGCTGAATTCGAATATATACGACGGGATACGTCCACGACATATAATGAAATGACTAAACATTGCTGCCTGTGGAGCGGAGAGTTTGCACCCCCTCACAGTAGACTAAATTGAGCACAAGTGGTCACACTTTGACAATTACAGACAGTCTTTTTACTCACCTGCACAGACAAAAGAATGACACGATATAAAAGATATAGATGCTGTTTTCAAGGCATGCAAGAAAGAAGCATGCACGCTTGAGCATATGCTGTGGGAATGTGGGTCGCTTGACGCTGGCATTTCCCGGGAATGGTTTACAGGGATGATAAAGTCCAACAATCATATCCCCTAAGTCCTGGTGGTCCAGTACACCCATGAGAGGGCTAGGAAGCTTTACCTCCCAGTCTCGTCATGGGATTAGCTAAGCAGGTGGCAACACCCTGTGCAGAACGTATAAATAAAGTTGTTTCCATCCAGCCCAAATCATTACCTTACAGATAAGTTCGAAAGAAAGGCTAAAAAATAGGAAAGAGAGCAGATGGAGGGAAAAGGTGCTCCATGATTTGTATAGGAAGAGTGTTGACCTTTGGAGGAAAAGAACTAGGAGGCTCACTAGAAAGTATACGGCTGTTAGTGTGAGCAATATGGCAACAAAGAGCGCTAACCGAAAAGTCAGGGAGGCAGATGAGATAACTGTAGCAGTGATGAAGAAAACAGAAAAAGAAACATCACGGCTAAGAGTAACTACACCAACCTCGCTTTACTGTTAGAAGGGACGTCGCATTGCCCTAGAGCACGGAGTTATGAAACAAGATTCAATGAAGGAGAAAAAAAAAATGTGCACGCTGTGGGGAAGCTACAGGGAAACGACGCAGTGTGTTCTGATTGAGTGTCGAGATATCCACCCTCGTGTATGTTTGGGCACGAACCTACATGACGCCTCAAGTTTTAAGGACGGCAATGAAAAGCTGGACACGTCTGCGATGGAAATTCTTACTGGACAGGAGTGACCGGCACGGCGGCGTATGAGGTCTACGGCACCGAATAAAACGTAGGGCCAACGTTTGGACTCTGCGCTGGATTTAGCTATGAAAGAAGAACGCTTTGAGGCGCATTGCGAAGACTGAACGAATGACTGTTCCCGCGCTGCTGGAGAGCAGCTGCCCGTGTCCATCGCTCGTCGGCCCAGGAGGCAGTGGATGCACTTTCGTGCTTTTTGAGGACGGCGCGCTTGTGTGTAGGCCTATGACTACTGTATTGTAGCCCAGCGAAGTTATTGTTCAGCTCCTCTCTCTCCCTGTCTCGACCTTGCCCGCTCCTCCAAAGTAGTGTATTCAAGCAGACGTTTATCTTGTTATGCTCCCTGTTTTTCTGTTGCTTTCCTCCCTGAAACGCCCTATACAGGGTTTCCCTGCCCTGCTGTACAATCGTATTTATCGAACCTGCAAGAAACAATGCCACGCACGTAAAACGTTCCGCACGGCCGGCCATGGAAAATAGACAGGCGGAGAGAGCTCATCTTGCGGCACTTATCCAAACGGGCACTGGCTCAAATAAAAAAAGCGTCCGCTATATCACTTCTCATAAGAGCCACGCCCCTCTTGCCGTATATCCCGTGCTGCAACGCTCCCTGTGTGATACAAGTTTCGTGTAAGGAGTGAATAGTGAATGAATGTGAGCAAAATTACACTAAAAAGTTCTCTTCTTTAGAAAGAAAGCGTCCCTGTGTCGACCGTGAAACTACGTTTGAACTGATATCACAAATCAAATATTCCACTTCATGGAGTATTTTGTTCTGACGTTAGAAATATTTGATGAAGGGTACGAACGCAGGATTTGACTAAAGTGCTCTCATGCAGCGAATCTAAAAGAACGCTTCATCGGAGATACTGGCAGTCGTAAAAGAACTCGTGCGATCCGTAGAAGCTTTCTTTTCATTTCACGGTGAGCCTACCGTCCTCGCACGGTAACGCAGGGCTGTCAAGGCCGGTGCACCTGAGATTCGAGATTGGCTTCACCGAACTTCGTACTCGTAAAAGTACTCTCGCAGAATGGCATTTTTGGTATGTTTAGGAAGAGTTCTTTTCCATAAAGTTGTCTCCAGGTTCAAACATGAGCTCGAAAAGTTAGTACGGCTAGTTAAGTAGATTTCAAGGCGAAGTGATGTTTCCATGTGTGAGCGCGCATACTTTACAGAAGTAGCAGCACAGCATGCGGCTACATGATTCACACCTCATGTGCTGACTATTTCGCTTTAAGGTTTTTGTACATTCATCATACTGAGAGATGTTCGAATGCCGCGTGCAGTATTTGAGGTTTTTACCAAAATTGCCGGAAAAGTTAGCGGGCCTAGGACTTGGTCTCTCGGAACAAAATTTTTGGTAGTCAAAATTGTATATTGTGGCAACACGAGCATAGTCTGTCTTTGAAAGGCTGTCTTTCATCAGCATGCGCATGCTAGAACTGACGCTGAAAGCTGAGGGTTTATAGGCAAGCTTATCAGCTCTAACGACAGCAAATGTCTTTGACGGGTTAATGTGTATTGCGTGTAAGTATATCTGGTTGGCGAGCCTGGCTGTCTGTTCATCATGGTGCTCGATTTTAGACCCGACGGCCAAATTTTGGATAGTGGCTAAAATGCCTCGAGGCATGTGTGATTAGAATTAGGCGCGGGTTAAGAAACACCAGGTGGTTGAAATTTCCGTAGGCCTACATTGGGGTGCCACTCATAATCATTACGTAACCCGAGAAGTAACACTACCGGTTCTGATTGTTCTAGTATTAGACAACGAAAAGATTCCTTGCGTTGTCCTTGAGCTCCAGTTGTCGGGTGTCCGCCGCAGTGGTGTAGTGATTACAGTGCCCGGCTGATAACCCGAAGGTCGCAGGTTCGATTCCGGATGCGGCGGTCACTTTTAGATGGAAGATAAAATGCTTTGAGGCATGTGAACTGTGCGATGTCAGCGCACGTTCAAGAACCTCAGGTGGTGGAAATTCCCGGATCCCTCCACTATGGCGTCTCTCGTAATCATATGGTGGTTTTGGCACGTTAAATACTAGATGTTATTGTTACTGTCAGCTGTGAGAGTGACCATGTTTTCATGAAGCGGTTCCACAGTATAGCGCTCGTCAGTGGTAAAGAAGCAAACTAGCTTCGGTGCAACTGTAACGCCGGTGCGGGCTTCATTTCGGTGTGACTGATAATCACTGGCTTAGTTGACGAGTCCTGCAGTACAGGTCACCTTACTCATGGAACGTCTTACGAGGGGAATACAGCATTAAAGCTAAGCCGAACTCGAGAACTGAGAATTCCGTAGGGTCAAGTCTGTGTGTAGACATTTTATGTACCGCCACTCTCCAGCCGTGCAGCGTGGCTGACTGAAAGAGTGGTAAGCCAGAATTTGCGTGAGCTTTGAAGGTCCTTACCTTAGTCTGCTAATTGGCTTGCAGCTGCATGCATAAAAAATGGTCCGGACAGCAGGACTCAAGGCGACGTTGAAAAAAAATACGTTTTTTTCTATTGATGTTTCAATAGAAAAAGAGGGTTCTTATTCGGCGTCGCCGAAACACGACACACACCGAATGCGACTCGAACAGGAACTTCCATATGTTAGATCCCGAGTGACCATTTGCGTTGGATAAAATAATATGTCCAGTGCCATGTAAAATAAATGGCAAAGCAATGAAGGCGCTGTAACGCTTTTTCGAAGAAAGATTCGTGACCACCATTGAGCGTACTTTATTCAAAAGTGAGCGTGGCGGCTACGTGTTTGTTCTGACCATAGGAGAACTTCTGCTCTCACCTATTTAAAACCGTATATATGTATATATGCTATTTTATTTTTTTATTTGTAACAATCAAGGGGAAAGGAGCAGCCGCGTCCCAGTAACGGTGACAACAACTCCTTCGTTTATTTTCTGTTTCAATAAAAGAAAATAAACTACCTTTTTGAAATTTCCAGGTCCTTAAAAACATTGGTTAATTTTCAAATTTTTTGTCGTTGCCTTCTAAACTTTTAATTTATTGGTGTACTTTTTTGTTTCGTCACGTCCCGGTATTGATAGTTCTGGTTCTCCAAATACAGGACGTAAGAAGTCGTTCTCAAATAGTGCTCAGAGACTCGACAAGCGCTACACAGAGTCATGATTGGCGCATCGATCTATCAAAGACACATTGAAATCGTTCGAGTAGCGACTGGCGGCGATATATACGTATTTGCACAATTTTGTTTCAAGCAATTTGCCTACATCCCCTCGCTTGACGCGAACATGAGGGGGCTTTGCTCAGCTGACGTCGGCACCTCGTTGATCATCGCGCTTCGAGGCTCAATTGAGAAACACACGGAGGGTCACCATAGCAGAGATCATAAAGCCGGTACGGCGACGTCGGTGTTGCTCTGTTGCGTATCTGGTCGGACCTTTTCTTTCCGTGGCAGTGGACGTGGCTCCCTGCATTATAGATCACTCGGTTGCTTCCATGCTCGAGTGGCCAATTCTTTCCAATTCACTTGCTCTGGCGTGGTGCCACTTCCGAGTCTGACCTTTCCCACCCGTACAGAAGTTGACTTCAGTTGCATTGTGTGCTCTCACGTCGTCGCTCTTTGTGTCGTAAATGTTACTGTTTTTTGTTTCTTGCGTATGGCAGCATGGAGCGCCCTCACACTAGAAGAACAGAGATGTGGTGCTGCGCCCTTGTTGCAGCGGGTCCATACACAGCGGAAATGCTTCCTGACCCGTCACATTAACTTGCAGATTCTTTTTTGCCTAATGTCTACCTACTACTGTCCATCACCAGTACGTGCTTTGCAGCATACGCAGCATGTACATACGCCAAACAGCAAAAACGTTTCCTTAAGCTGCGCCCCTTCACTTTGCCATTGAAACAGGGCTTCAAGAAGGATTAGAATGTGTGCTCCGTACCGTAATGTATTCACAGAGTGCACTGCAATGTCTTCACGTCGTTTTGACCGAGTGCAATCTAAGAGTTGAAGAGAAAGCACCGAAAGGGCAACGTTGCGTCTTCTCCTTTTTGCACCACTCGGCCATGTTAAGACATGCGCGCACCAACTTGGTTCAGAGAGACATGGCAACCAACCCATCGAGCATTATTTTGTTCTTTGGGTGACACGTTATAATTCCTGGATGTTTTAGACTGAATCACGGTAGATAACTTCGTATCAACTCTGATGGTTTGATTCTCCATGTGTTCAAGGAAAGCACCGATAATACGACATACGATTTGTGGGTGATGTTCGGAATTGACACGGAAGTCGTAAAGTGGCTTGTAGCATAGCGCAGAAAAATCACAGCGTATCTACGAGGTGGATGATGACGAGTGGGGTGAATCGGGCGGACGGACGCATGAACACACGTAAAAACGCACGGACGGACTGATGGACGCTTCGCCCCACTCATCATCATTAACTCCGCGGATATGCTGTGACACCGTTTTTATTGACATGCAATGCAATGAAACTGGCTACTACTACGACGACATGGGACGTCGTTGTCGTCTTCGTAGTAGTAGTAGTAGTAGTAGTGGTAGTAGTAGTAGTAGTAGTAGTAGTAGTAGTAGTAGTAGTACGACTCACGGCGTAAGAAGCTTCGGCCCTAAAACAAACAAACAAAACAGGGGCACAGAAGTACAAGACGAACACGAGCGATTGTGTTCGTAGCGCTTGTGTACCTCCCGTACTTCTCTGTCCCTGCTTCTTTTCGCGCACTATGCGACAAACTAGTTTACAAAGAACCAACAAGGCCATATTGGTACCCGTATTGACAAAGAAGAGCCGCATGGTTGACCCGAAGCTCTGGAGCAGGTCTGTCTTACGAGAAGAGGCTGCTCAAGTGTGCACTGTGGCCTCTACCGGGTCTGGCTCGCGCACTTGAGCTGGTTTGCTTGAATTGTGAACATTCGTTTGACTCGCGGGAACAATGTGTGTCTTTGTGCATACGCACCCAATCAACATGCAAACCATGCTCAACAAGTGCATGTGACAATATTTCTTCTAATAGAGCAAAGTTTATTCAAATATAATTTACAATACAACATCATAATGGGTCACGAGAAAAAAACTCAAAAAAAACGACAATAAAAGTGTGAACAGTAAGAACCCTGAACATAAGGGCTATAACAGTTAATGATGTTAGTAATTCTGTAAAGGTGTACAACACATCAAACGTGGGTCGCTTCTCGGTTTAAAGCTATTTACACAACACCTATCTGTAAATAGTTCGTTGAGGTGGCAATCCTGTCACTTATGCAAAGTTTCTTCATTGTGCGCAGGTAGAGTTTGCAGCTCAACTCGGGGCGAACACGACCGTCGGAGGGACAGCAGACGTCCAGGAACAGGGCCTCCTCGCCGTGGGCCAGGACCAGGTCGGGCCGCACGCAGGACACGACGATCTGCTGGTTCTCTCCGAAGATGGTGTACCGCCCAAGGGCCACAGGAGACACATGGTGCGAATTCGGATGCGGTTTGCCGTACGGCAAATCGCATCCGAATTGCATCGAACAGCCGCATCCGACAGGCGTACAACAGCATGCGGCAACGATTCGCACGCCATGCGTGCAGTAGCCGCGGCCGCAGCCAATGGCAGCGCGGAAGCGTGACAAGGGGTGCCACAGCTGGGCGCCGTCGCAAGTTACTGCCTCGCCGCTCTGAATGCCCTTGTATTTTTCGATATCGCCGTTGTCAGTGGCATCAAAAACATTAGATAGACTGTTTCTGACGTTAAGTAACTCATGATTGAATAAAGTGATGCTTGAAGCGTGCTATTTCTGCAAGGCAACGCCCGTTTCCGAACCAACGACGAGATGAGCCGTGATGGAAGCCCATTTTGCAGGTAAACAGACAGTGGTACCGGTGGTCTCGGTGAACCGGCCCGCTTCGTTCCCACCTTTGCTTTTTACATCGGGGCCGTCGATTAACCAGTTGCATGGGTGAAAGCGTCATATAAGTGTACGAGTTTTTAACGTGTTGGTAAAAAGAAACGCTCGACAATGAGCTCACGTTGGAAAGAGAGCGGCGCTACCGAGACCGTCGGCCTTGCTAGGCCTACGCTCGGAGTCGATAATGAATGTGGGCTGTGTCGATGTTTGTCGCTTGCGAAGGCGTAGCTTTGTTGGCTATGTTATTAGGCATGGCTGCGTGAGCTTCTTTATTTTGCACTTAGTAAAGAGGACATGATGTCTTCCGAGCGGGCAACCTGGGGCGGCCGTATGGGCCATTCGCCCCATGTGTCGTGAACCGTCGTACGCCGCATCGGATGCCAAATCGCACCATGTGTCTCCCGCCAAGGCGCGCAACGATGGCGTTGTGGCGCTCCGTCATGGCCCGGCCTTGCGGCATGCACCGACAGAGGACGTGCGGCAGTGTCTTCTACCCGTACCCACAGCACAGGCACCTTGATACATTTAGACACCTTGATACCTTTAAACACCTTGATACCTTGGCATTTTCAGACAATCTTAAGGAGAGCACAGACAAACTTGTATGCTCTAATGATACACTTGTTTTATCTCTTCATTGGCGTCCTCATTCAAATAATCGATTGCCCTGGTCCTAAATCCTTCTGAATTTCACCTATGGTCGCGCTACCTCCGAAATTGGTCAAGTCTATTCGCGGCAAGATCGGGCTATAGGTGGCAGCACCGTCCCAGCGAAAGTGTGGATAGACGGTTGGCGACGCGTATACCAGTACACGTAGCGGCGCTTCATTGCGTGTGGTGTGAGCCGATTGTCGGCGGATAAAATGCGTTGACTACAGTTTACGGTTAATATCTACACTCTTCTCTACTTAATCGGTGCACGACGCCTTTGCAACGTTAATACTATCCTCGAGTAAAGCGCATTCTGCCTTTCACAGGGATGCTCGCCCTGGGTGACCCTCTTCACGCTTTCGCACTTTAACACGCCTTAGCTTGTACAGAAATCGTGGTACAGAAACAAGAGGGATCACCCACTTCTCAAAAATACTGTAACTATACAACACGTGGTGCTGAGCTAAGCCCGCTTTCCTGCAACGTCCATGGTTTCTTAGGTGCTTTAAGTTTGCTTCACGGCATAACAGGCACGGCGTGCTCCGCATCTTCAATCGAAATGAAACCCTCCTCCACGCTCTAGTGTGCCTGCGTCGGTAAACTGTGCTAGCTCTCGCGCAACGCGGAGCGATGCCACGCGGCGTGGTGTCCGTACTAAGAGTGAACAACCCTGTACCTTCGCTTCATGAAGAAGATGGATGTTGACGTCAGCTTGACGAACGACACGCTCCCATTTTGTTCTTCGGTTGTCCTTAGGAAGCGTGAACACTCGCAGTATCGGTCCCTTTGGCGCGACAATTCACCACGCAGCATCGCCCAATTGTTCGGATTTACAGCCGTACAGATTGCGAATATCCAGCACACAAAACGCATCACATCTCCACGCTGCAAATCACAGACACAGAAAAATATGGTGTTCTCAAGTCGCCAACAAGAACACAAGCACACCACGAAAACTTTCGTCGAGCTTGGCAATCCATGGTTGTCGAGCGACGAGAGCCAGCGTAGGCACGTCTGTGCAGCGAGACACACTGGTCAAAACGGAGTGACGTAAGAGCCCGTGACCGACACAGTGAGCAGGCCTGGAATTATCTAGGTTGCATTGGGTGGTCTCATCTAGAGTTAGTGTATATGCTACCTTTAAGTAGCAGAGCTGCGCATACCTTTTCCTTCCACTGCTGACGCCGCTATTCTGCGAGCACTGTTACGTGGTGCAGAGTGACGTTGAAAGGTGAATTTCACTCGGCGAAGCACACTTTACGTGCACGATGGCGCGGTGCCCGTGCGTTCTCTGCCTGCGCCGACTTCAGTCGCATATAGTGACCGCCATTAGGGGCTCATTTTGGTTGAACAGCGCACACGAGACGACGACGAATTAAAATGACACAGACAGGCGCTGACTCGCAACTAACATTTACTTGGAAAGAACAGCTGATATATAGGTGAAATGGAACTTAGCAAAAAATGCAAAAAATAAACAAACAGCAATACGCCCGCACCCGGCGCAAGCAAAGGAAAATATATATACATTGGTATCATCTTCTGCAGGTGCTAAAAAGATAGCTGAATTCTGCGTTGCTCAGCGCAATTGACGGCATGCTGACACACTTATCGTTTTCCCGTCGGATGTGGAAGCGTTGAATCACTTTTCTTGCTAAATGATTTTTTATGATGTGACAATATCACTGTGTCGTTGAAGAAGAATACGCAGCCACATTCGTGACAATGAGTGGCGAGGGAGCACAGTTTTGAGTCTGATAATGAGCGTTTGTCTTGTCGAAGGTGAACGTTGATGCACCTTCCACTTTGGCCACGATAAGTGGCCAAAGGTAAGCCGCTGAATGTAAGCCGTGCGTCGTAATAAAAGAAGTTAAGTGTTCGAGGTTTAGTACCGAAACTAGCCCGTGTTTCCGTATTATTGCTCAAGGTTATGGCATGCGCTGACGAACAGACGTGACTTCTGGTCTGCTTGTCATCGCCTTTTCACCCTCCTTCGTAGCTTTCAGCGCGCTTGCGGAGAACAAAGTGCTTAGAGCGTGCGACAAATCCCTGTATCTGCGCTCACACTTGACTCATTCTAAAAAAAAAGTTTTTGCGGCACTTTGTTCGTGAGGCGATGAACTCATTGAATGAAGCTACTGGGCAAAGAGTTTCAGGGCCTCAATACGGACTATTTTATTTCATCAGAGGCTGCAGGCCTCAGGGGTGACCAAGTTTCTTGTCTACATTCACACGTACCGCGGCACCAGGATCAGCGAAAGGTCTCCGGTTGTTGCTGGTGCCCTGAGGGACCAAGTTGGGTGCCGTCGGGCAGCCCTGATGCCATGCCCCGGACAGTCGAGCGCGTCCAACGACGGGGCTGCCACCTGAATGCCGTGGCCACCACGGCTCGCTGGCCACCCGAGCAACAGCGCTTTGCCGTGCCACCATCGGCATCGGGGTGAAAACCACCTCGACCCCGCCTCGTGAACAGCCAGGCGTTACTGAACGAAGAGTCCGCATTGCCAGTCCGGGACAACTTCCAAGACAGAAAACTGCTGCAAAAAGCGCTTACGTTCCAAGGGTACAATATTCACAGCTACTGGGTCAATCGAACTGACGAAACAACGGAGATCCTGGCGAGTTTTCATAAAAGAGGAGCTTTCGTTGCTGCTTTAACGTGGTTTCCCGTGCGTTCGTTCTCTTTCAATTCGAAGTTCTGCAGATGAAGGTGGACATATGTGTCTGGTTCGAACATAAATAACATGAAACCGTGTCGTGTACGTCATGAAGGTCTTTATCTCAGTCATGTGTTTCACATACCCGTATACCACGGGCTGCATTATGCGTGTATGCGGCTATGCGCCTTAACGTTTGTATTTACCTAAAAGCGACAACAACAGTCGTCAGTAATTTAAACGGGAAAACCTTTGAAAAATCCGGCCTCGGCAGCGTTGATCCGACCACTGCAAAAAATAAACATGAGGATCTTAGCAGGAATCAGACCCAAGCACTACATGGGCATTCATGCATTTTACCACTAAACCATGCAAGGTCTTGAATCTACGTTGTAAAATGCAGGCATCAAGTTGGTGCAAAGTGAGTATGGTTACAATGCACAGCGATTTAAATTTACAGCAAGGAGATATGCATTGCGTATGTACTCTTACATTAAACTACCTTTCACCCTTCCTTTCGAATTGGTCGTTATCTGTATATGATTGGCTTAAATATGCTGTGTCATTCCCACAGCACCAGTTCGTTACTCGAGGCACCAATGACGCCAAAATGATTCATTGCGTAATGAACACGCTCGATGATGGATAGTAATCGTTGTTCGGTGGAGATATCACCCAAAGCGTGGATGGAGAGAACGCAGGGGTCTGAGTCAAGGTCTGTCAAGTCGGGCGTTTCAACCGGATAACGTGACAGTCTGCGTCTGTGTGCAGGCGTCCCGACTTGTAGTGGACCATGAACGAGTATTCTTGCAGACGGAGCGCCCAGCGACCGAGACGTCCAGATGGGTCCTTAAGCGATGACAGCCAGCAAAGAGCGTGATGGTCCGTAACAACGGAAAAAGTTCGGCCATACAGGTAAGGCCTGAATTTCGCCACGGCCCACACTAAAGCTAGGCATTCACGCTCAGTGATGGAGAACTTCCGTTCGGAGGTGAAAAAAGACAACTGGCGTAAGCTATCACGCGGTGCTTCCCGTGCTGTCGTTGGCCAAGGACCGCTCCAATTCCATGGCCACTGGCATCGGTCCGAAGATCTGTAGGTGATGCAGGGTCGAAATGGGCCAGCATTGGTGGCGTAGTCAGCAGATGGATAAGAGCCGAAAAGGCGTCCGCTTGCTCTATGCCTCATGCGAAGGGAACGTCCTTCTTTAAGAGATCAGTAAGCGGTCGAGCGATGTCGGCGAAGTTGCGGACAAATCGACGAAAATAGGAACATAGCCCTACAAAACTTAGAACGTCCTTGGTTGAGCGTGGTTCAGTAAATTGTTGTACTGCTCGCACCTTTTCGGGATCTGGTTGAACACCATCGGCACTGACAAGGTGGCCGAGTATGGTGATTTGGCGTCGTCCGAAATCGCATTTTGCAGAATTGAGCTGGAGAGCAGCTCTTCGAAAAACATCCAGAACGGCTGACAGATGTGATATATGGCTGTCAAAGGTAGGTGAAAAAACGATGACATCGTCCAAGTAACATAAGCAGATGAACCACTTATATCCTCGGTGAAGGGAGTCCATCATGCGTTCGAAAGCTGCCAGCGCATCACACAGTCCAAACGGCATGACTTTGAGCTGGTAGAGGCCGTCGGGCGTAACGAAAGCGGTTTTTTCACGATCCTTGGGGTCGACGGAAATTTGCCAATAGCCGGACCGAAGGTCGATAGACGAAAAGTATTGGGCACCATGGAGGCAATCGAGGGCGTCATCAATCCGAGGCAAAGGGTAGACATCTTTGTGGGTCACTTTGTTTAAATGGCGATAGTCCACGCAAAAGCGCCAGCTGCCATCCTTCTTCTCAACGAGCATGACTGGGGAGGCCTAGGGGCTGGATGATGGTTCTATCACGTCTTTAGTAATCATTTTGTCCATTTCATTCTGAATTACTTGGCGTTTCTTATGAGATACGCGATATGGACGCCGCCGTATAGGACTGGTATCACCAGTGTTGATCCGGTGAGTCACTGCAGTTGTTTGGCTGAGAGGGCGGTGGTCAAAGTCGAAAACGTCTCTATATGATGTTAGCAGACTACGGAGGCTGGCAGCTTGCGCTGCAGTGAGGTCGGGAGCAATCATCTTCTTAATGTCATCTGCAGGCAGAGTGTAATTGCGGCCAAGACAGGGGGATGTAGTATCGGTGTCCAAACCAGTAACGTTGAAGCTGTCAAGTGGAGATAGGGTGGCCAAAGGCATGTCTTGCGGAACAACTTGAGTCAAGAGACTCGCGTTGAGTAGTGGTATAACCACTGTATTATTAGCGACGGCGACAACAGTGTGAGCAAGGGCGACGTCTCGGGCCATCAGTACGTCGACTATAGGAGTGACGAGGTAGTCACAGTCGGGCACATGACGTGACCACGACAAAGTGACATATGTAGCAGCTTGCGGAGGCAAGCGAACGTGGTGACGAGAGCATAAACGGGGAGAATAGTCAGCTGGAAAATCGGCAAACTGCGGCAGCTCAAGCTGAAGAGCACTAGTGGCACAATCAATGAACGCAGAATGACGTGACAGGAAGTCCAAACCAAGTATTAGGTCTTGAGGACACATTTCAATGACGGCAAACTGAACTAATAACCGTAACAATAAATAGGAGAATGAACTATTTTCAATACAGCATATTGTTTGCCATTGGTTCTTCGACATTTAAAAATTTCAGACTGCCATAATATTGCCTGCCTGTTACATGACGTCACTAATCTACGAAATGTCATGGTGTTCATTACAGTGCATACACATTAAACAGCGCATTATGAAGCTGAATAGTACATAAGGCTTTTTGGAGTTGCCGGAAAGCATCTCAATTAAAATGTAATTCAAGTAGGCTAGCCACCGATGACATTAGCAGCGGCTACTTATAGCTGTTGGCGAGATATAATAATATTGCTACGTGCCAGTGCATGGAGTTGAAGAAGACACAGCAGATAGACTGGTGCGAGCTAATCTGTGTGGCGGGCACTGCTCCCCTAACTGGCTGTAAATACATCGGTGACTACCCTTCTGAGTCAGTCTCCTTCTCGTAACATATTTAGTGAAGGTGCGGGGTAGATGGTCGGCAGGGCTGTGGAGAACGAGACTGGCGACGTTGGGGGGATGGAGAGGGGGAGTAGCGGTGTTCAGAAGCAGGTTCCTGGGCGAAATGGTCGCGGCTGGTCTCATGGCGATAGGCTGGACGTGCATAGAAGGGACGAGAAGACGGTTGTGCAGGAGGACCCCAGCGACTTCTGCAATGGCGAGAAATGTGCCCGATTCTGTGACACGAGAGACAGACTGGCGCGAGCTAATCTGTGTGGCTGGCGCTGCTCGCCTAACCGGCTGCAAATACATCGGTGGCTACCCTTCTGAGTCAGTCTCCTTCTCGTAACAATATTAGTATAATAAAATATTATCACTATGCGCTAGCTTGTGCGCATGTGCATTTCTGTGAGCTCACCCTTTTTGCGAGCTCACCCAGAAAGAGAGGAAGAGAGAGAACGAAGGAACGCTGCACGCGTGCTTCTTTGCTGTCCGCGTTAAATTTTAAGATGTAAAAGAGAATTGAAGATTAATGAAAATCAACCAACCAACTGACTCGGCTCTTAATTAAGCCTTCATAGTGGTAAAAACTATGGTCTTTTACCTTCTTCCTGGTGATGTTGCAGTGCAGGCTTAAAAGCTGTGCTTCCAACCATGCTAGAGTCCATAGCTTTATACTTCGCAAGCTGCCGCCATCACTCCAAGTTACTGTGAGCAAAGCTGAGCAAGTTTATCAAAATTTAAAGTAGCAATATTTTTTTGGTGCTTCTAGTACGGCAAAACTAAAACATTAAAAAAAATCGCAACACTCATCGGCTCACAGCAGCTTAGACTGAGCAGCGGTGGTTCTATTCCTTTTCGATGAAAAAAAAAGTTACTTTCCAGAAACAGCAAATGCTTTGACCGGTCGATAAATAGTTAGCTCGTTCCCATATGTATAGCTCCATCTGCCAGTCACGGCAAAATAAAAGCATGAACAAATGATGTAATGCTATGGGGCCCCTGCTCAGCGATAGCCCGCTCTGCGATACTACAGGAAAAGGCGCGAAAGCGCCGCATATATGTATACCCCGTACCACATAGAGCCTAATAAGAAAATCGTCACAGTGGAAATGGTGGAAAAACTTGGCTACATATTAAAACGTTCACTCGTAACATTTTAATTTCCTCGGATTAATATAATTATGGAGGCGCCAAAACTGTAGGCCCGTGGGCTCAGATTTGGGTGCATGTTAAAGAATGCACAAATGGTCAAAATGACCAGAGTCCTCCACTACGGCGTCTCTCATAATCATACGGTGGTTTCGGGACGTTAAACCCCACATATCAATCAATCAATCAATCAATCAATCAATCAATCAATCAATCAATCAATCAATCAATCAATCAATCAATCAATCAATCAATGAATGAATTGATCAATGAATGAATGAATGAATGAATCACTCACTCAATCAATCAATCAATCAATCAATCAATCAATCAATCAATCGGAACAATATAATTGAGTGATTACTGTGGTAAAGGGAAAGCTCGCCTCAGTTTTCCCAGCGTGTAGCCAATAGTGACCATTGTCGAAAGGGAGGAGGGGGGCTCAGCCCCCTAATTCTTGTGAGTGAGAAACACGTGTTCTCCTTGCCCCCCCCCTCCCCCGGCTGATACGCCTAAGGGATATGCTAAATGATCGCTGTCACATGACGAAAAATGCACGTGCCCAATTGTTCTTAGGGGCGAAGCTCCTTAAAGCGGCACCCGTTCGTCCCTTGTTGTCGTAGTCGTATTGTGTAACCAGTGTTACATTTTGACCTGCAAGGTGGTGCCGATGGGAGATTTATCCGGTGTTTTGTTGAACAATAAAAAGTTCGTGGAGTGCGCGTTACCTAAAAGCCGAATTCTCCGCCTCTCATTCCCCATTAGCAGCCATTGGCATGTACATTGAGCACAATCTGACAAGAAAGGGTTGCTACGTTATACTCGCTGGGTGTAACCTCCTTAGTTTTAGAAAGGTTTAGCGAGCGTCGAGCCGCAGTGCCAGGAATACAATGAACTAGTATATACCATGAACTCGAGGTGGTTAAAGGTGGGAAGTAGATACGAAGCGCAAGCCGTAAGAAAGTGTGCGTGTGCCACGTCTCGTTTAGTCCTTGGAATGCCCGCTGGATGGCGGTGCTTTTATATGGGTAATATATGATGAAAAGATGCGAGCTAGATGGTAGTACTTGGAGTGTTGACTAGATGGACGAACGGACACACAGACAGATGCATGAACGGACGCATGAACCGACGCAGGGGCGGATGCATGGACGAACGCAGGGACGGACGCACGAACAGACGCACGCACGGACGGGTGGATGGATGCATGGACGGTCACACAGACAGACGCATTGACGGACGGAAGCAAGAACGAATGGACGGACAAATGCTTCGCCCCACTCTCCATCATTCACTCTGTGGATATGCTGGCATTTTTTTTTGGCGCGGGCTAGCGGAGTTCAATGACTTTTGCTTTTGATGTGCATTGCAGGAAAATGTGTGCCTGCATTTTATGCCTATTACGAAGGAAGTGTAGCCTACAACGTTTTTTTTATTTCTTGATGCTAAAAAACGACAATAGATAGATATCGTAAAGGCGTTACCGCTGTAAACGTGTCGCTCTAAGTGTTTCACTACACGTTCGGCCAATGGGCTCACGGCTGAATCTGGATTTGCAGGCAGAACCACAGCTAGATCAAGATGTGACTCCGAGACAAGATGAACATGTACATCAGCGAGATGGCCTCCTTGGTGCCCATGTGCAGGCCCAGGTCCCGGAAGCTGGACAAGTTGACCGTACCCCGCATGGTCGAAAAGCACATCAAGACATGCTTGTCACGATCACTGAGGTCGACGAACAATGTTCCTTCGAATGCGCGTGCTTTACAGAAATTCAACTGATCATTTACTGCACATTTAATGATGAATGATTGCACAGAAAGCGATGCCATGTATTCATTCAGCGATCGTTCGTTGCACTGCGATACTTCGCAACACTTGCTCGCATTGCGAATGTCAGTCGGCAAATCAGTATCATTAATCGACTCATGGGCCATTTATGCTTAAGAGAATTACTGGTGTTTATGGTGGGTGGTCGTATTTAGCTCATACCATTAATATGTCTTCAATCATGCAGGTTCCATAAATTTGTACACGGAAGGGCACTACGAGCTCTCATGGTTGTTAGAGGAGGATGTCAAAAACGTTGTTTTACAGGTAAGTGATAGCGTAACTTGAATTCTGAAAGGTCCTTCCCCTAAATAAGCTTCGTTTAACTAAAGTTTGAAGTTACCCACAAAGCTTCTTTTCACTTGCGATCAAGATATCAATCGACTAGCAACCTCTCGTCGTATTTACTGCAGCTACTCTGAGGCTGTCTTTATCGGACATTGTTTGGTGCCACGTTGCGCATTCTTTTGTACTCCCGCACGAATAAGCTTTTGCAGCAAGAACCACAAATTGTTTATCTGATGATAACCATGCGGCGGGACATTCACTCTTTGCAAATGCTCATCGTGAAAAATTGAAGTTCATAAACTATAGACGAGAGCACACCTATCTCGCACCCAGGCGCCTTTGGCGGTATACTCTCGCTCCCAGAGACGCCATAATTTGTTTGGAACTGCCAAGGCGTGCCTCGCCAGCATGTCATGCAGGGGCTCTGGGAGTTTAAAACGCGAGAAAGCGCCTGTTCACGCTGCGCCCGCTTATAAAATGTCATCTGGGTACTACTGCACTGTCATCTGATGCGACAACAATCAGTGCAAGGTGAAGAGATTTCTGAGCACTGCCTGTGAAGTTCACAGCGCATCGCGGGAATCGTGTCGTTGTGGTGTTTTGCGATTGCACAGATTTCCATCCACAACGAAAAAGCTGAGCTCCACCACCCTATAGGATTTAATTCCAATCAGCAGGAAAAACTACGACCCCAGTGAAGTGTACGAGTAAGTATACTTGTTACGTTTATTCGCGCGACTACAGCTGTCCCACTTAACAGCGGCGATTCGCGTGCAGTATGCCTGTAGTATGTGGCATAAAACTATTGCCCTACTCTTTCGCAGGCCGCATGTCAATAATTGGATATACGTATTACGACTCACGCGTGGATACACGCGCCGCGCATGTTTAGTACAACTGTAACGACCTACTGTTGCGATGCAAAGAGACGTGAACGGCGTGGAAATCATGGCTTTCTACTCAGCCGAACTGCGACATGCCTTTACTGTCACTAGGCGAATCTACATGTGCTTTCGGCCGGTGTCACCATAGCCTTTTAAAACCTTGTTCTGGCTGGTACTTTTTCACCGCGTGTGTGTTCCGAGTGCCCGACGGGACTGGCAATTGATAGACATGCTGTGCATGAGCGTAAGTTGGAGCCAGATTCTAGTGCTTCGTTGACGCTGGTTTACAGCACAAATTCTGCCTTGTCACAGCCATGGCACGCCACAGTTAACGCTGTTCACGTTTCTTTCAGTTGGATAACACGTACCTGATGAACTTGCTTCTGCAGTCCGGCAATGCGCATGCTGCAGACCTTCCGGACTGTCGACAAAGGTCTCTTCGACGTTTCACACAAAATCAGCATAAAATTCCAGCTCGAAACAGGAACAGCCCAAAACATGCTTACAGCTGCACTCGGGTTGTGAAGTTTCGCGTTTGATTTGCAGAGCGTCTGCTCGCTTGGCAGTGGAGGATGTTGCTTCGCCACGCTTGCAGGAGATGGCACCACGTGCTTTTCAATATGGCAGTCAGCACTGTGTTCCGGTGTATAGCTAGTGTGACGTGAAGGTTTCCTACAGTGACTTTAACCAAACTCTTTCAGAGAGGCGTTGAAGAACATTTATTATAAAGAATAACGCATTTAAAAAGCTCTAATCTAAGGTACTTCTGTTGAATTTTATTTTCTTTTTTTTGCGGGCTACGGTTTTTTGTTCGTTGTGAGCTGTGAGCACGGTCGCATCTTGTTTATGTCGGGGTCGGTGCAACAGACGCTCAACTACACTCAGGTGACGGAGAAAGTACCACGACATTCTCTCACACTCATCTTGGTCTCAGCATAAAAGACGTGGTTGATCCCACTTTTTAGGAATAATTATAACACAAAAGTGAAACGCATCCTCTCTGATGTAGTCGAGCATTCGTTGTGTATTGTTTCGTCACAAGGGCTAAGGAATGAATGCTGCAGTAATAAATTGAAATGCCGCGCGAAGAACGGCAAGCAGCCCTAAATTTGCAGTGTGTACCTCACAATTTTTACTTGGTGTGTGAGCAGCTCGCTTTTTTTTGTAAACGCGGCCGCGGTAGTGATAGTATTGACATTGGCGCTTTTTTAAACCACTGTAATTTCAAAGCAAACTTACGGTGGAAGCACAAGAGGCACAAAGCACCCGAATTTGGAGATAAGCGTGCGCGTGAGTGAGTCACCACGCTAAAGAACATCTAACGCCCTTTGGCCACGCCGACCACGCTATGTGGAGGCGCTAGAGAGCCTTCATAGGCGCGCGCTTCGGAGCCTGCGCGCACATGCGCAGCGACGTGCGGGTAGGCATGGCACGACGACCTTGGGAACGCGCCCGCCCAACGTGCACCCGTCGTGCCATATCGCTACTGACTACTAAAACGTGCTGTAGTTTCCGAGCTCTGAGGACTGCCAGTGGTACATGGTGTATATAAATGGTTCTCTGGTAACATGTTGGAGAAGGGTCGCTGTGTGATTTAGTGGTTAGCGTCGCGCACTGTGAAGCGTGAGGTCACTGGTTTGGCGTCCCCCTGAGTTACTTTCTCTTGTTTTTTTTTGTAATCTGTAAGAAAATATTTCACAACGTCATATCCGTGACGGAAAGACGTTACAAAGCCGTTGTGGACCGCGGCGTAAGATACTGTCGTGTTAAAAAAAACGAAAAGAGTGCGGCAGTTCACGTATCTTTTTTTTTTCACAGAAATGTAGTAGAAAACGACCCACACGAGCTGCTGCGACCAATGTTTCCGAGTCAGAGTTTGAAACGTATGTCTGAAAGAGAGAGACAGGAATGTGATGAGCAACCACTGTGGAAACATAGGGAAGTTGAATTAATACTCTGTCGTTTGCAAGTCGGCTCAAAGCGATAGGTTAGAGAAAGAAAGGAGAGAGAAAGAACTGGAGAAGAAAGGCAAGGAGGTTAACCAAGCTTTGGCTCGGTTGGCTACCCTACACTTGGGATTGGGGAAAAATGGGAATGAGAGAAAGGAAGGGATAAAAGATGAACAATAAGAAATAGATAGATGAGCACAATTGTATTACGTAGTGTCAATAGAAAAGAATAATCATGAATAGCAAAGGGGACAAACAATAGGATGCAATAGTATAGATGTTCCCACCCAAAAAATTAGGTAATAAAGTGTCACTCTTCCCCAACGAGAATCACCACCTTCCGGTCAGAGTAAAACCAACCCAACCTTCATGCTTCACACAAGTGGTAGCAATGCGATTGGCTTAAGAGTGTTGTGGCTCGGGCAAGTTGGTTACCCACGGAGATAGCTCGAATTAGTGTGGCACGTTTGAAAAAAAAAAGGGAAAGGCGACACAGATGTAAAGAAAGGTGGGCGCTAAACGTAAACTCGTGAACAGAACTTGCTGGCAGAGACGCACTTGGCGGTACAGCTCAGAACGTAGGACCTTGCATATCACCTCTGAGGAGGCTTCATCCTGACACCAGGACACTCTTAAAGAATCTGTACGTGTAAAACGATATTGTCCTTTTTCAACGTAAGTTTAGTCTTCTGCCGTATGCATAGGTCAGTGAGCTCACTCATGAGTCGACCCACTGAGACTAAGGTCGAGCCATGAGCCTCAGCCTGAGTGAGTGCGGGTGAGTAATAATTTGGTGAGTTTGAGTCCGAGTGAGTCAGGCTCAGAAAAATGTTGGTGAGCCTGGGTCCGAGTGAGTACAGAGCACCAGATATGTTTCATGAGTGAGTTCAAGTGAGCTGCACAATTTCTGCCGACTTATGTATTCGCCATTACCCGCGACCCGTTTGCCCCGGTTCACGCAGCGATGCTGCCGCTGTAAGGGGAATTTCCAGACCGGCAGAGCAGGCTGTGTCCTGGTGCTCGTCGCTTCTTCTTCTGTTGGATGAAATGCAAGACGTAGGTGACCCTCAAGGAGGAGGCCGACACCACAACGGGAGGCCAGTGACACTGAAAGTCGCACAGCTTCGATAGCCGATACTCGGTCATCCACTGCACCGGCTACCTCAAGTCGTGGGCACTCGCCAAGCTCAGTTTGTACGAAGACACCACAGCGGACGGCTGTGAAGGGTGCGAAGACTACGCAAGCGCATTACAACTTAGAAGGGTTGCGGCGTGGGATAGTTGGTATGGTAGCGCTCGTACTTGTTTCTTTATTTGTCCTAGTCGTCAGTTCCCGCAATGCCAATCATCATGAGTACATCATCTTTCTTTTCTTGTTGTTGTAAACTCTCAGATTGGATACGTAACTTCGTACATAGTAAAGATGGCGCTTGCAAGAAGACGCGCTCTCCTCCTACCCTCCAATTATTTACAAAACAGTGGGGGGGGGGAGGGGGCGGATGGCAGGTATGAATGACAGCGCTCTGGTCACCCTCTTCCCCCGCCCCAATCCAGAAAGTTGAGAAAGGTATTTTGGGGAAGTATACGCAGTGAGAAAGAGACGAGATCATGTGGAACTGAACTGGGCCTGTTCGTATTACTCTGTTTGGAGAAGGTTTCAGAAAACGGGAAAGAAAGATGAAGTCGCACTTGCCAGACTTGCACTAGAAATAAGTCAAAAGCGCTGATGATGACGGTGATGGTGTTGCAGACCTGGCTGGTGATCTCTCCTCCCCAGAGTCTCTTTTCAGGCATTATTCTTCGCCGGTACTTACGAGTTTCACTTGGGCTAGTCTTCGGCAGATAAGTTACAGACATTCATTAACGCACCATCCATTCGCCTTTAAGATACGAATGTGTTCATTACAAGGACGAGGCCTTTATGGCGTGACCATCACAGACTGCATATGCTGATTTCGCTTCTTGCGGCGTCTAAGAAATTAAATTAAGCTTAGTTGCGGCGTTTAACACTCAATTTAAACTGTGCAGAGCTAAGCAACAATATTGCATTTGCCTCTAAGCTTGGAATCTGTAACTTGAGTACGAGGCGCAGTTTGCAGGTAGTGGGTGAGAAGGGGGTCTGCATTGCATCACATTTCTCGAGTGAGGGCTTGTTAACGTGTAACTAGATCTCAGTACTTCAATTTTTTTCGAAGCTTCTGTGCGGGAGCTCCTCCTGTCGGATATACGCTACGTTGACACCTAAGGGTCTTCTAGTCGGGGTGCCACGAAATAAACTCCGCATGTTGTTTTCCAGGTGCAACCTGAGCTGCTTAGTGGCCGTGGGCAGGGTGCACGGAGATCATGCCAGCAGCTCCGTGACGAGGACCGCACTCGATGCCGAGGCGGTACAGTTAGTCTCTAGGCACGCGGCCGACGGGAAGTTTCTTTTCATAGACAAAAAGTGAGTGCCACTCAAGCTTTCCCATAGATAACCTCACCCTCGTATTGCTGCAAACACTCTCCCAGTCGAAGAGTAACTCCAGCATTGGTTGCAGAAAATAACGCCTCTTTCACTATTTTCTATATGCGAAGCATGTCACAGCGAATTTCGGCGACTTTGAACGTATCTATCTATCTATCTATCTATCTATCTATCTATCTATCTATCTATCTATCTATCTATCTATCTATCTATCTATCTATCTATCTATCTATCTATCTATCTATCTATCTATCTATCTATCTATCTATCTATCTATCTATCTATCTATCTATCTATCTATCTATCTATCTATCTATCTATCTATCTATCTATCTATCTATCTATCTATCTATCTATCTATCTATCTATCTATCTATCTATCTATCTATCTATCTATCTATCTATCTATCTATCTATCTATCTATCTATCTATCTGTCTGTCTGTCTGTCTGTCTGTCTGTCTGTCTGTCTGTCTGTCTGTCTGTCTGTCTGTCCGTCCGTCCGTCTGTCTCTCCGTCTGTCTCTCTGTCTGTCTCTCTGTCTGGCTCTCTGTCTGTCCCTCTGTCTGTCTGTCTAGCCACTTATGACTTTTAGCTCTCCTGACCGTTTCGAAAAAAGGCATCGATACCAAACTTGATACGGCAAAATATGACTGTATGAAGAACATATTTGACTAGTCATAGCATGAAAATCATGACATAGATGTCATGAATGCCATGATTTACCTTTCATGGTCTTGCAGCTCTTGCAGTGGTTTCGTTCACATGGCATGTTGCAAAACTGGTATGGTATGACATAATTGCATTGCGAACACAAGCTACAGACCCTAACATGAAAATCATGACATGCGTGTCATGTAACAACATGACTATACACGCCAAGCTCATGATGCGCTCGGGGGCGTTTCGCTAGCGTCACATATACCAAATCTGGTATTACGGTACGTGAATGGATGACGAAAGTATGTGACTGGTGGAAACATGATAATCATGAGATGCGTGTCATGTAACAAGAGTACATGCCACGCTCACGATGCACTGGCGGCCGTTTAGCTAGCTTCACTTATACGAAATTTGGTATTACGGGACGTCAATAGATGATGAAGGTACGATACTGGTGCAAACATGATATATACAAGATGCGTGTCATGTAACAACATGACTACATGATACGCTCATGATGCGCTCGCGGCTGTTTCGATAGCTTCACAAGTACCAAACTCGGTGTTACGCGTTGCGAACGAACTACTTAGGTAAATTACACATATAAACATGATAACCACGGCATGCGTGTCATCTAACAACATGATTACATGCCACACTCATGCGCTCGCGGGCGTTTCGCTAGCTTTACATATGCCAAATTTGGTATTACGTGACGTTAATGAATTACCAGGTATTTGACTGATGCAAACATGCTAATCATGAGATGCGTGTCATGTGAGAACATGACACATGCCACAGTCAACGTGCCAATACATTTCGACGTGACGCGGTGCGCGTGCTCACCGGCGTTCATTTTGTCGGGTCTACCCCGGCGTTGCCACATCAGGCACCGCTCCTGCCGTATACTAGTAGGCGAACGCCGGATGCGCGTTTCAGCGCGTGCGGCGTCTCTCTGTCACGAAAAGAGGAAGACACAGCGTTGTCTGGGTAATGCAGCGTGTCACATATCGCGCTGGTTGCCGTCGGGCCGCGTCGATGGACGCTGGTCGCACCGGTAGTGCCTGGCGTCAGATTATAGAGTGGTCACGTTTTGCTAACGTAGCGTCGCTGTGCCCAGCGTGCGCGCGCGTCAACGCTACATTGGAGCTTAGGGGGCCCTTCAGGATGCGCTGACGGCCGTTTTGGTAGCGCCACATATACCGAATTCGGTGTTACGTGACCTCAATGGATGGCGAAAGTATGTGACTGGTGCAAACATGATAATCCCGACACACGTATCATGTACGAGCATGGCAACATACCACGCTCATAGCGTGCTCACTGTCGTTTCGCTTGCTCCACATATACTAAATTTGATATCACGTGACGTGAATAGATGACGAAGGTAAACGACACATCCAAACACAATAATCATGACACGGAAGTCATGTACGGCGTCATATACCACCACCTGGTAATGTTGTGATGATTTTAGTGTGACATGTCAACCTTTTTCATTCGTGCTTCACATATCATGGATTCCCACTGTACGTGGGATCTGCCAATTTTTAGGGGCGAAGCTCCTTAGGCCGGTGAACTTCAGTGGCATGCCGTGGCCCTTGCCTTGAAACACCCGTTCGCACTCCTGTTTACACGGATCTCTCGCAAACCATTTCTCGCATTGAACAGAGAAGAATACATCATCTATGGACACTCATGCGAAAAACATCGGATCTAGTCTGTATTAACTGCGAAGTGTGTGTACGTTACCGCACAGAATTGTAAGTCACGCTTCGGTAAAGACTGAGCCCAGCAGGAAACGTTTCAAGGAACTGACGTCCATCTCTTCTAGCGGGGTTCGCGGTAAACCATGTCGCGTGCTTGTCGTAGAGTGCTTTTCTTATTATTTAAACTTCCTGCGTTTTAACAGCGAGTTCTACTTCCCTACAGCGATGCTGGTTGGGCTTCACTATTTCCCTGTACACAGATAGACGTGAGACCATATCATAGAGCCGCTTCGAAAGCATCGTTAACATAAACTCTATACCCTATAGCTGCGCGTTCACTGAATGCGTAAACGCACACATTTGGAATTGCAGGCCTCAGACAAAGGTTAACTAATGAGCACTGTGACGAAGCACTGCACTGACAGTGGTAGAGATCACTTGCAATCGGATTGGAGCACGTTAGAAGATGCCTGTGCAGTACTCGCAAAACAGGCAAAACAAGTGTCTGATTTACCTCGTTTCTTCTTCGTCTTCTTTGCAAAGCGTCAGTCGATGCCCATACCGTGACCTCGAAGGCACGTGATCTGATGCGGGCTTTGGCTGACACGCAGTTGATAGTGATAGAGGTACGACTCTGTATATACGCATCATGTGATATTCGATAAGTCTAGTCATCGCTGCCTTGTTGGCGACATGATCTAAGCTGTGATACGACGGGATATACCGAAACACCACCCTACATGCGGCAAAGGTAAATAATGTTAAAACTGAGCAACAGTCCAAGTCACGTTGTGTAAGTCGGTGTGCTTGAATCATGTTGTGTTTTAATCACGATAGCCCTAACAATAATCGTGAAGGCTTTGTTCGTGTCACAAACTCCACAACAAATGAAGATATGCAACCAATTAAACTGAGCGATGATTCTGTCTTTGCCATAAGGTGTCGGTTGCGGTGGTTTTATAATAAAAAAAATAGCGCAGTGATATTTGATTGTGTATGTGAAAAAAAAAAAAACCACGGCAACTGTGCTCGTAGAATGAAGAACCGAATATGCGAATATTTGTGTCAAGATCAAGGTCATTAGATGAGGTCGCGATGTTATTGTCCCAAAGCCTGTTGTAATAAACTTATTCACGTTATTGTGTTCACAATATATATGTTTGAAGGATTGTGGCAGGCCTGTTTCTGTTGTCGTTATTCTAGTACCCTTGTGCAATTGGAGGGTCGCTTGTTTGCACGAGCTCTGCGACAGAAAAAGATGTTTCTAATGAGTCTGTCTCTGGGTGCTCATCACACAGGTAACACACAACCCCGATTGGAAGCACTCTACTAAGCGATGGTTTGGGCATTTGAAACCCAATTGCAAAATGCTCACGTGGAACAGAGCGCTACGTAGCTACCCAAGGGTGCTACCCAAGGTAGCGATGACCCATGAAAGGTAGAAATGACAGCCACTCATTCGTAGCATGAAGAAAACAAGGAAATCCGCATTCCGTCTACATACTCCTATTCTTTTTTTAATATGGGAGAGAGAGAGAGAGATTAACGAAGGAGAGAGGTAGGGAAGTTAATCAAGCTAGGACTTCGGTCATTCTACTACCCTACTGGATCAGAAATCTATGGCGAAAAAATGACTCACACGGTAAAATATCTTCACTGAAAGTACGTCGGCCTAACTTCTGAAAGTGTGCTTTTTTTAGCCCAGTGGCTGAGACACTCGACATTGGAGTGTGGCACCATGGGTTCAAAACTCAGCACAGCCTCGAAGATTTCCTTACTTTTATACGTCTATTTATCCTTAGCGCATTAATAAGGTTGAAAGATACACACGTCCTCCAAGTCTGGGTCTTTAGCGCAATGGGTAAGACACACTTCTTTAAAGCGTGTGGCCCCAGTTTCGAGACTCAGTTCAACCTTGAAATTTTTTATTTGGCATGTAAATTTCTTCACGGCACATTAACAAGGTTCAGATATAGTGATGCTGCGCATGCCTGGGTCTTTAGCCAAGTGGTTAAGGCACTCGCCTCTGTAGCGTGAGACAGTAGTTTTGAAACTAAAGGCAGCCTATAAGTTTATTTTGTTTTCTATATATGTTTGTTCACAGCAATTTGTATTACGTTGCATAGAGATTGATAGATGGACTTTAATAATTTAGGTGGCTTTTATGCTATCGACGTATATAGAAGCTTCTATCACAGTCTTCTTTACGAATAGTGTAAGTAAATAGTCATCAATCAATCTTTATTAGTCGAGTAAAAGAACAGGTGATACAGTGCAGGTGAATAGGCAGGAAATGTTCCAAGGTATGGAGGTGGACATGTTGTAGGCCCGTGTGCTCAGATTTGGGTGCACGTTAAAGAACCCCAGGTGGTCCAAAATTCCGGAGCCCTCCACTACGGCGTGTCTCATAACCATATAGTGGTTTGGGACGTTAAACCCCACAAATCCAATCCAAATGTCCCAAGGTTACAAAGTGAAGGTTGGAGGTGATTAATAGGCGGGAAGTTTATTGTAAGAAACTGTGATAGGGGCTTAACTTTAGTGTGACGTCAACCGTTCAAAGACGGACCTCTCGTGCAGAGCATAAGCTTCCCCTGATGTTATGGCTTTCCCCCAGTGCATGTCGAAAATTAGTCGAAAGAATCGGGCTTTTATCACTCTTGATAAGGCTAAAGTTTTGTCTGACGTGACAACTTGCAGCGAAGGATATACTGTGCGTTTACATTGAAGCATCCCGAGCTGAAGCTTCCCCTGATGCATTTATTTTCCCGCAATGCATGTTGAAAAGCAGTCGAAAAAGTTGGGGCCCTTATCGCCCCTGATAAGGCTAAATTTTCGTCTGACGTCATGAGACTTTTTTGACCATTTCTGACATATGTGAAACGAAAAGATACCATATTAGGTCCACCGCTTTAAAGTGTGGCGTCAGACAAAAGTTGAGCCTTATCAGGTGTGATAAGAGCCTCAACTTTTTTGGCTACTTTTTGACATGCATTGCGAGAAAGCCAACAAGCAGGGGAATATTCAGCTCGGGTGACTATAATATAGACTCACAGTATATCATTCGTTGCACGGTGTGCCATCAGAGAAATGTTGAGCCTTATCAGGGGTGGTTAGGGTCTCAACGTTTTCAGCTGCTTTTTTGACATGCATTGCCGGAAAACCAACGCATCAAGGTAAGCTTCAGCTCAAGAGATTCTAATGTAAACGTATAGCAAACGGCTAGCGTAACTTCTACGGAAAGCAATGGATCGAGTAGTGCGCGGCTCATAGCCACCGTCGCTATCTACGTGAGGAAGGGACAACTAAGAACAAACAAAAAATGAAAAAAATTAAAATATGACGTCATAATGGAAAGCGGTAGCGACGTCCCGAATTAGCCCGACAAGGCGCGAAATGGAAACTTTTCTTAACTACTGACCTTTTACGTGCCGTTAATAATACGCAATTTTGTTGCGACCTAATTGTGTCTCACTAATTGCATGCAAGAGAAAAAAGAAGCAAACAAATATTGTGGAAGCAAACTTGTTTTATTAGCCAAATGACGTACTCATAATATGCACAAGAAACTTCGCAGAGGCAATGGTGAGATAATAGCACAGCAGTTCAAAAACTGACGTTGCCCGATCGTCGAAAACCACTTGCAGCAAGACCGCAGCTTTGAAAATATAGCTTTTGCAGCCGTAGAGTACAGAGTCTCGTTGCTTAGCGTGTCGTGTTCACCGTCTCCAGCGAAAGCAGTCAGCAGTGACAGGAGCGGCTCTTGACACATTCAAGTTGAGCTCTGAAATGCCAAACCAGTAAACAGCGCATAAAAAATAAGTAAACTACTGAAGGTACGCACTGAACCACCACGGAAAAGTGAGCGATGCCGCCTTAGTGTGGCAATGCGCAGAATCAAAGAACATCATCATCATCATCATCATCATCATCATCAGCCTGACTACGTCCACTGCAGGACAAAGGCCTCTCCCATGTTCTGCCAGTTAACCCGGTCCTGTGCTTGCTGCTGCCAATTTATACCCGCAAACTTCTTAATCTCATCTGCCCACCTAACCTTCTGTCTCCCCCTAACCCGCTTCCCTTCTCTGGGAATCCAGTCAGTTACCCTTAATGACCAGCGGTTATCCTGTCTACGCGCTACATGCCCTGCCCATGTCCATTTCTTCTTCTTGATTCCAGCTATGATATCCTTAACCCCCGTTTGTTCCCTAATCCACTCTGCTCTCTTCTTGTCTCTTAAGGTTACACCTACCATTTTTCTTTCCATTGCTCGCTGCGTCGTCCTCAATTTAAGCTGAACCCTCTTTGTAAGTCTCCAGGTTTCTGCTCCGTAGCTAAGTACCGGCAAGATACAGCTGTTATATACCTTCCTCTTGAGGGATAGTGGCAAACTACCTGTCATAATTTGAGAGTGCTTGCCGAATGTGCTCCACCCCATTCTTATTCTTCTAGTTACTTCAATCTCGTGGTTCGGCTCTGCGGTTATTACCTGCCCTAAGTAGACATAGTCTTTCACAACTTCAAGTGCACTATTACCTATCTCGAAGCGCTGCTCCTTGCCGAGGTTGTTGTACATTACTTTCGTTTTCTGCAGATTAATTTTAAGACCCACCTTTCTGCTCTCCTTGTCTAACTCCGTAATCATGAGTTGCAATTCGTCCCCCGAGTTACTCAGCAATGCAATGTCATCGGCGAAGCGCAGGTTACTAAGGTAATCTCCATTGACTCTTATCCCTAACTGTTCCCCTTCTAGGCTTCTGAAAACCTCCTGTAAGCACGCGGTAAATAGCATTCGGGAAATTGTGTCCCCCTGCCTTACACCCTTCTTGATTGGTATTCTGTTGCTTTCTTTATGAAGCACTATGGTAGCAGTTGATCCCCTGTAGATTTCTTCCAGAATGTTTATATATACTTCATCTACGCCCTGATTCCGCAGTGTTTGCATGACGGCTGATATTTCTACTGAATCAAACGCCTTCTCGTAATCTATGAAGGCTATGTATAGGGGTTGGTTATACTCTGAGCATTTCTCTATTACCTGATTGATAGTATGAATGTGGTCAATTGTTGAGTAGCCTGTTCGAAATCCTGCTTGTTCCTTTGGTTTTTTTTACTCTGTTAGCAATTACCTTTGTGAATAGCTTATATACTACAGAGAGCAAGCTGATCGGCCTGTAATTCTTCAAGTCCTTGTCATCTCCTTTCTTATGTATTAAGATGATGTTAGCGTTCTTCCAAGACTCTGGTACTCTTCCCGTCAGGAGACACCTCGTAAACAGGGTGGCTAGTTTTTCTAACACAATCTGTCCTCCATCTTTCAGCAGATCTGATGTTACCTGATCCTCACCAGCAGCCTTTCCCCTTTGCATGCTCTCCAAAGCTTTTCTGACTTCTTCTATCATTACTGGTGGGGTGTAATCTGGGTTACTGCTAGTTCTTATAGTATTAAGGTCGTGGTTGTCTCGGCTACTGTACAGATCTCTGTAAAACTCCTCCGCTATTTTAACTATCCTATCTATATTGGTAGTTATTTTGCCTTCTTTGTCCATTAGTGCATACATCCGACTTTTGCCTATCCCAAGTTTCCTCTTCAATGCTTTGACACTTCCTCCGTTTTTCAGAGCGTGTTCAATTCTCTCCATGTTATACCTTCTTACATCGCATACTTTACGTCTATTAATCAACTTCGAAAGCTCTGCCAGTTCTATTTTGTCTGTTGTACTTGACACTTTCATAATTTGACGCTTCTTAATTAGGTTCTTTGTTTCCTGGGAAAGCTTGCCAGTGTCCTGTCTAACTACCCTGCCTCCAACTTCCACTGCACACTCCGTAATGATACTCGTCAGATTATCATTCATTGTATCTACGCTAAGGTTGGTTTCATCACTAAGAGCCGAGTACCTGTTCTGCAGCGAATCAAAGAACACGCCAAACTAAAACAGACGCTCCAGGGAAAACCATTGGCTCATGTTACCAGACTGCCTGCATATGCCCGCTGTTTCTGAAACTAAACGAACGAAATCGGGTGCTCAACCACCTACAAATGACTAAAGTTTTTTTAAAGCAATCTACAAATGTTTTTGTAACAAATAATATAAAACTATCGAAAATTAACGGGTCATTATTTTTTCTTTCAATATTTGTCCCCTCCTCACCTATAGTCGCACTTCAATTGTCACGCAGTTGTTAATGTCTGTCGCAACAGGTTTCGGACCGCTTTTCGTTCCGATTTTCGTGTGGTGTACAGTACATCCTTCGCTGCACAGTGTGACTTCAGAGAAAAGTTGAGCCTTATAAGGGGTGATAGGGGCCTCAACTTGATTGATGAGTGGGGTTTAAAGTCCCAAAACCACGATATGATTAGGAGAGACGCCTAGTGGAGAGCTCCGGAAATTTCGACCACCTGGGGGTTCTTTAACGTGCACCCAAATCTCAGCATACGGCTTGCCCCTGTCATCCCTACCTGCTTAGTCACCAGGTCTTTCGCCGGGACGAGAGAAGATAGAGCGCAATTGCAGCGTGCGACAAATCTGTCAAAACTCTGCTCATACTGGACGGATTCTTAAACTTTTTGCAGCGTTGAATTCGTGAGGAATCGGGCTCTTTTAGTGATTAGTGAGTACATTCCATGATTACTATAAAAAGTGTTTCAGGACTCTTTTAGGATGTTTGCGTGAGTAACGTGGCAGCAGCAAGTACAGGACAGGGTCGATTAGAAAAACATGCGTGAGAGAGGCCTTTGCCATAGGCTTGGCGATCTTGATGATGATGATTATGGTCGTGATGATGATGACGATGATTATGGTGAGCGGGATATCTCAGGTGATTTCTAACGTGGATGGTCGAAACCTTCTTCAAGAGATACTTCTACAGACCGCACAGCCAGAAGTCGTCCCGGATGTAACTCGTACTTGTTTTCGGGCTTTACGATGTCAGGATGCCTACTGCGTGAAAGCTGTTAAACGAAAGAGGTCTGTTTCATTCCTGTCGTGCTTATGATCATCATTATCTGCCTTGTTTATTGCAGACAATAAATTTGGCTCTTAAGGTGGGCACCTACCAGTTCGTGGATGATATGTCGTGCATCGCGTGGTAAGAGCTCTGAGGGTGTTTGCCGGGCTAGTCAAACATAAACGAACTTTGTTTCTGAAGTGCACAATTTTGTTAAGGGGCAAAGCTCCTTATGGCGTGGCTTGTGCGTCTCCCATGGCCGTAGTGCGTAACCTTTGGCACATACTCGCATACCAATGGCACGTACCCACCCTCGGGCACATATTCGCATGTCCGCATGTTACGAAAAACGTAGTACGGCATCGGTATCACGCTCTCGGTGTTAACAAAGCACCGACAGCAGAAATGTGGTACATACTCTTGTTTAGTCTTTGGGTTGTCCGCTGGATGGCGGTACTTGCGTATCATGAATATATGATAAAAGGAAGCGAGATGGTGGTACTTCAAGTGTTCACCAAATGGATGAATGGGCGCATGGATGGACGGACGGACGGACGGACGGACGGGTGGACGGACGGATGGATGGATGGATGGACGCACGCATGAATGGACGCTCGAACGGGCGCACGTACGTATGAACGGACGCATGGACTGAGACACGGACGGATTGACGGAAGCTTCGCCCCACTCATCATCATTCATTCCGTGGATATGCTGTGCTTTATTGCAGCCTGAAAGCCGTGGCAGGTATCAAGAGTTTGTTCATCCTGTATATACTCATCTTTTGATTATTCTTCAGCCACCTTTGGCAACAGTGACCCACCGTCTTGAAAATTGTGTCACGGCAATCAGCAAAGAAACCTTGAGTCTTTCATAGAAGTTTTACGAAGTCCATCGACAATTCACTCTTATTGCTCTTCTTGGTTCTCCAGTGAGCAGTCTATCCCGGCCCACGAACTTTCATTTATGGCTCGTCCTAAAATAAACCTGGTTTCGTTCCTTATTAGACACGTCTTTTTAACCACTTACTCAGCCTAGAGATAGTCGTGCCAGCCTCTACGTTTTCTATCGACTTACAGCGAACGCCGCAGGCTTTTTAATTACACTGAATGCACTTTATCTAGTTTCATTTTAAGAAGTCTGGATAGTCAGACCTTACGTACGACGTGGGGAATTCCTTCGTCTATTCATAAAGTGCGCTTTAAAAAGGAAGAAAGAAGATGATATGGCGACCTTGCATTCCTGCGAGCAATTAAACGAGCCAGGGAGGCTTCGGGCGAGTCCTGAGAACTCGTCTCCATTCTCACCGTCAGAATTCCCTTACTCTGTGCGTTCCCTGGCACGTTCATCTGAGGCCCTTAATATTCACTGGCTTGATTTGTGAGACTTGCGCATAGCGTCTTCGACTGAAGTGGGTGGTAAGCAAGTACTGTCGTGAATACATCAATGAAATCTCTTTTGATTGCTAGACTTAGATTCAATGCTCTTGTCCTTTTCTAATGTTAATCCGTAGTAATATCGTCTGAGCCTTTCCAGGATGACGATGTTGATATTGTTTTTACACGAATGAAAATCTCTTTAGTGGCTGTATCAGTGACGTCAGGCGTCACGTACCTGTACAAGTTACACGAATACACGGAGAGTGACGGTCAGCAAAATTTCGCCATCTCGCTGTTCAGGATATGGAAACAGGAGAGTGAAATAGAGAGCTAGTTTAATGAAGAACGCTAAAGGCGGAACGTTGAGTGGCGGAAACGCATCGGATACTGTTGTGGCATCAATACTTGGACCAGACAAATACGCGCCGAATTCGTGTAAATTCAAGATCTAGAAAGTGCGCGCTATTTAGAATGAGTGAATGGGCGACGAAATAAATGATAGGGGTGAACTTCTGGGTCTACCTAATTATCTTCGCCGAGAAAATTGAATTAAGTTTAGTAAATGAGCACCGCACATATATTGCCCTTGCAAGATATCGCTTTGTGCACTCAACTGAACAATTTTCGTTTGACTGTCAAGAAGGATTGACGCTGCGTCCTCTTTTTTCCTACCATTTTCAGTGCTGTCACGATGTTGCAAAAAAAGAAAAGAGAAAAAAGCCACGCGTCTCCAGGAACTGAATTATAATGAGTGGGCGATGCTATAGCTTCGCCCACTCATTATGAACCGTTGCACTTATAACGGCAAGGGTTCTTAACGTCTACATTGAAGTCACCGACTATAGTATAACTGAAGGGTGTCCGCTTGTAAGTGTTTTATATTGTTCTGTCACAGTTATGATTGCTGTTCTTCTATTGTAAACCTTTTTATACCCATACACTCATACGTGTAGCCTTTAAGGACGGTTTTATGACCACCATGACAGCGTACAGTGAGCTCGGACGACAAAGCTAGGTCGGAAAGTCTATAATGCGCACGTTGAATTCATTGACTAGTTTAAAGTGTTCGTGCTTCTGGGTGTTTTATATTGCTATATATGTCCCATTTTTTCTTTCTTTTAACCTTTTGTTAACGGCGCAGGTGGGTTTTTCTCAGCTGCGTAGCATGCGTTTTGGTACAGTATGGACGCCGAAACATCGGACATCAAGGCTAAGCTATGAGGAGCTTCACTCCTAAGAGTGCACTGAACTACTGTACGGGTCATTATTTATTGCAGTTTTTGGACAGTGAATTGAGAGAGATAATTAATTAATAAGCTAGAACATGTCTCCCGAAGGCATCCTGCTGTAGCACTGACATTTGGGAAAGTTGGATGTAGTTGAACACGCTGAGTGGTTTAAGCGCGAAGCGATCGAGTACAGAGGCAAAATGTGTTTCATCTTTCCTTTAAACCTGATTCGTTTCGCGCTGAACACACTCAACGTGTTTAGGAGCTCCTGTTTTGCAATCGGTTACACGAGATTTTCCGGTACCTTGCAGAAGTTGCACGTTTTCAGGTGAGCAGAGTATGCAACGGAAGCAGCCAAGTATGGCTCATCGTTGATTGGTGTTACACAGATTTTTCTTTATTTCTTTGCACCACCCTACGAGAAAGCGTTCAGGTGCAGTAAAGAAACCACTGTCGGTGGCACATCCGGTTTTGTGCTGTGTATTTTGAAAGGTTCTTCTTCTTGGCCCGTGTAGTACATTTCCTCATTTCAGATCAATTTTCTCGCACTTAAGTTGGAAACGCGCTTGAGTATTGTGCGTTTTATCAAAACTATTCTCTATTCCGGGTAGGTTAAGTGAAAAATTCGGGATACTCTTAGCTATTTCAATGATTAGTGAAGGTGAAGGTCTACTAATACCTTCTGTTGATGTGCTGTTTAGGTTTCCGCTGATGTTCTGCACTTTATGATCAACGCTCTCTTATTGTGCTCTTTGATGTATATGTTAAACATTGTGCTGATGTCTAACATTGCGGCCGTATTTGGTCAGACTCTTATTTGATTACACTTTCTGCTAGGACCTGGAATAAATTCATATTCATGGCATTCTTCTGCCGTTTACGCAACGTTATATTGCGGCTCGTCATTTTTCAGAGTCATGCGGAACAAATGCCGGATTACACCGCATTAAAGCGCCTATGTCAGCTTTCGAACCACTTCCTCTTTGTTGAGTTCCAATGAATTCCGGCCTCGCGAACTGTGCTCGGTGTTGAATTGCACATTCTATACTCTGTGTACGAGATACAACTTTCCCAGTACGCACTTCAGCCGTCACAGCTCATATCTACCATATCCACTTCCAATGGCACATCACTGTTCACTTGATTCACAACGCACACCATCGGTGTGCATCATCCCCATTCCCCAACCTCCAACCACCCGACCCCCCTTGAGCGGGCGCTTGGTGTGTAGACTAATAAGCATCACCTTCTCATCTCTTGCGGTCTCATATATGTTGGTCAAACGGGTCGATGCCAGAGCGTACCGTCAAACGAGCACAATTTGAGGGTGCAGAAAAGAAATGATGGTTTTTTTGCCCAGGTCCGTGCTCAGAGTGGTTGTACTCGCGGGTTTGACCCATCGGTGTTTCTGGCAAGACATGCCATAATCACACATGGGCGATCACTGAAGCCTCGATTATTGCCAAACGTCACTGTATCAGCAAGCTCTTGGATGCCCTCACTTTAAAAAGGACTGGTATTCTTGACAGCGCAGACTATGGCACAAGTTTCGAATGCACTTGATTTTATTCTCGTTCATTTCTGTATCGCCTACAGTGGTACGCCCGATAAAATTTTTCTACTCTACTCGCTGACGCCTGTTCCTGGCTGTTCGCGTGTGATATGAAATGATGACGCCCATTATATATTTGATCCGTTAACTTTCTGTTGTGCAATATGGATTACCAACTTGTCAAACCTAAAACTTTGCTTGACTTAAGATCTGTGAACCTTGAAGCGCAAAACAGATATGATACACCAGAAGAGCTAGACGAGGCATTTTTCTTGTGTGTATTGTATTGTCTACGCTTCCGTGTAACATCATGAATCATTCAACCTCGCCCAGCATCTGTTTTCCTAAATAGTGGGACGCTTTTACGCACTAAACGTGTTATGATATGCCGCATGAACCTCTGTTTTCATTCGTCATAAAGCCGAGTTCACTAGGAGAAAGCTCGACAGCAAATCAAAGCTACACCCAAGTAGCCTGTTGTCTTCACATTCCTGCATTGCCGCGGTGGACTAGAGTGGCTAATGTACTCCGCTGCCGACCCGCAAGGCGCGGGATGAATCCCGGCTGCGGCGGCTGCATTTTCGATAGAGGTGATGATGCTGTAGGCCCGTGTGCTCAGATTTGGGTGCACGTTAAAGAACCCCATGTGGTCGACGTTTCGGAGCCCTCCACCACGGCGTCTCTCATAATCATATCGTGGGTTTAGGACGTTAACAACACACATCAATCTTCCCATTTTTATATAGAAAACTCTGAGCGCAACGAAAGTTATGATCTTTTACTCATGCACACGCTGCGAAGACGAAGCTTGTATAACAGCATTGTATAACATAGTGCAGCAGGGATGTGGGAAATGGAAGTGAGTGTGAGGAGAATGAAAGGGAGGAGGGAGAGAGTAAAGCATAGCACAGAAGGAATGGAAAAGAGTGAAGCAGAAAGAAACGCAGAAAGGGAGACAGAGAGAACAGCAACGAGACATAAGTAGTAGAGAGAGAGAGAAAAGATAGAAAGAGGAAAGAAACCTCGTGTCATCTAGCGCCTAGACTTTCCTAAAAATACACTACAAGGAACTCTGGCGCTAGTATCTGTGGGAGCTGCAACGCACGGCGCTTCAGCGAGCATGGAAATGATGAGTAGTACACAAATTTGCCTAATCTTCGCTCTTTGGACTCCGTTTGGTTTCGCGTTGCCTCTAGCCACTTTGTCACGAGATGACAATTCACAAATATTCAGCAGTTTTATGTCACCACCTTAATCTTTTACGCTCACAGATTAAGGTCTGGTTATGAAGTTGAAAACAACCCGTGCTTTTATTCGGAACAAAACGGAAACATAGCGATAAACGAATTCACATGTGTGTGCGAAGGCGCAATCACAAAGACTAGGCAAATCCAAGTACTACCTATCTTTTACATGGTGACTCATTGAGCCTTATGGTCTAGCGACCACATTGCGCACCACCTAGCTGAACTGTGCATGCGCAGTGGCTATTTACGCTGTACACTGATAGCGGCGAACAGGGCGTCGGCCATGGGTAATACTATTATAGGCGGGGCGTGTCGTCATTGTATACAGTGGTCGCCAAACCTTCCAGCATGTATTGCTGGTGCTCGCGTAAGCTCTCGAATAACGCCATTGCTCGCGTTCTGACCGAAATTTGAACAAACTAATCTACAACAATCGTGAAGCTTCTTGAAAGCTAAGGCGTGGCCTGTGCCAAGGGTTTTTAGCAGTCTTTTCGGATGAAACTCGAAGACATCACAATAAACACGCGTGGTAATACCAAAGTTCACGTTAAGAAAGCTAAGAGCACCAGCGACGCATGTCACTTAACTGAGTTTGAACTGAAGGACAAGTGATTCTATCAGACACGCCAAAAAGGCAGCCGAATCGAAAGACGATGTCACGGAAACGAGAGGCGATAGAAAAAGACGCCTGAGGAGCAAGAGCAATAGAAAGGCGCGGAACGGAAAGTGAACTAAGAAATAATCCGAGACTGCACAAAACATGTGTCTTTTTTAAAATGACGTTGACACGCCATGCGTTTCGTCGTCTCTCACTTATATTTAGTCTTTCTACTCGTCAACCACGAAGGCTTCAATTCGAGACTCACAATATCTCTCACTATTATATATCTAGGTATTTCTTTCTTCTTGTCACTGCAATCGACTCCTGAAATAGATTACTTGTCGGCTCACATGCTTCCAGCTGGCAACGCTACCACGAAATGGTTAAAAAAAAAAACTCCGTCTAAGCATACTGAAGTAAGAATTCAAGTGAAGATGCGATAAAACGCGATACTGAAAAGGAATATGACGACCAAATCAATTTTGGCGTTTCTTCAGGTTCGAGACTGTGGAGTCCGAGTGAGATCCGAGGCCCATCGATCTCCCTGAGGTTTTCCAATGTAGGGAGAAGGCCCCTCTCTGGAATGGACTCTGAGAAACAACAGTAATGCTGTGGAGAGAACTTAGGACTCTTCCATTTCCATTTATAGCGACGGATAGCCCGCTCTCAGCGGCATTTATAACTCGCTCTCGTGTAGCCTGGCTTGAAGTCGACGCAAGCGTGGTTTTTCCAGGAATCGCAAGAAAGAAAAAAAGTGACAACCAAGAAAGTTATAACAAAAGCAAATTTTGAAAGCTTTTGCGATGTTCTATTGAATTCGCCCCTCCCCAGCTTTTTGCTTGACTGCACTCAAATTTATTTATTTATTTGATTTGCATACAAGATACACAAGGACACAGAGGAAAGAGGGAGAGAGCAAGCTGGCAACTGCCACCTGGAGGGGCACAACGCCTGCTCACTCTTTCGGGGGGAGGGAAGAAACAGAGGAAACAAAGACTAGAGGAGAGAAAGAGGTAAGAAGATGAGGAAGAGAGAAAAAAAATGACGTAGACTTCGACAAGTATGAGTAAAAAATAAATAAAAAGAAGAAAAATAATGCACTTTGTAAAAAGTGCCACTAGTGAGTTTTTTTTTCCATCTTTTCACTAGGTCTCACTCAGATGCTTCCATAACGACGAAAATATATTGAGACCACGCTATCCACGCTGGTGTAGACAAAAGCGTTATGCGGCAGCGCATGGTTAACGCGGCTGGTTATCGGGCGTATATGTAGCGCTTAGACAGAATAGCAAAAGAAAGAAGCACAACGGCGGGACATGCATTTACTCCCAAGTCTATAAACCAGACTAAGAATGCGTGGTACATGTTTACTATGCTCAATGCGCAGACGTATCGTCAAACCCACACAGGCCATATATGGGGCGTATAAGACTAAGAATTTAAAGAAACTGTGTTCGGAGTCACTCAGCGAGGCGGACGGTTGTCTTACACAATCAAATTTGTTCTCTTTTATTTCGAATGCCGCCAGAACTTTACGCACCGTTTTATCTCTACTTCTACTATAGATTGCACGTTAATACGGAGAAGTGAACGGAAGTGCTTCGAAAATTGCCAGATCCCACGTACAGTGGGAATCGATGATATGCGAAGCACGAATGAAAAAGGTTGATATGTCACTTTAAAATCCGCAAAACGTTACCAGGTGGAGGTGAATGATGCCGACTTCCGTGTCACGATTATCATGTTTGTATGTTTCGTTTACCTTTGTCATCTATTTACGTCACGTGATACCAAATTTTGTACATGTGGAGCTAGCCAAACGCCCGCGAGCACACTATGAGCTTGGTATGTTGCCATGTTCTTACATGTCACGCGTGTCAGGATTATCATGTTTGCAGCAGTCATATATTTCGTCGTCCATTGAGGTCACGTAACACCAAATTTGGTATATGTGGAGCTAGCAAAACGGCCACGAGCGCATCATGAAGGGCCGAATATATTCCAATGTAGCGTCGACGTGGGCGCACGCTGGGAACAGCAACGCTGCGTTCGCAAAACGCGAGCACTCTATAATCTGACACCAGGCGCGACTGGCGCGACCAGCGTCCGTCGGCGTGGCCCGACGGAAACCGGCGCGAAATGCGACATGCTGCATTTCGTGCCGATGCGTTACCCAGACAACACTGTGTCTCCCTCTTTTCGTGACGGAGGGACACTGAACGCGCTGAAACGCGCATGCGTGAAAGTAACGCAGCACGCGCCTGCGAGCATATGGCAGGAACGCCGCTTGGCGTGGCAACGCCAGCGTGACGCAACGAAATGAACGCCGGCAAGCACGGGCACCGCGTCACGTGGAAATGTATTGGCTCCTTGACTGTGGCAAGTAGTCATGTTCTCGCATGACACGCATCTCATGATTATCATGTTTGCACCAGTCACATACCTTTGTCATCCATTGGCTTCACGTAATGCGAAATTTGGCATATGTGAAGCTAGCAAAACGGCTGCGAGCGCGTCATGTGTGTGGCATGTAGTCATGTTGTTACATGACCCGCATCTCATGATTACTATGTTTGCACCAATCACATAGCCCCGCCGTGGTGGTCTAGTGGCTAATGTACTCGGCTGCTAACCCGCAGGTCGCGGGCTCGAATCCCGGCTGCGGCGGCTGCATTTCCGATGGAGGCAGAAATGTTGCAGGCCCGTGTGCTCAGATTTGGGTGCACGTTAAAGAACCCCAGGTGGTCGAAATTTCCGTAGCCTTTCACTACGGCATCTCTCATAATCATATGGCGGTTTTGGGACGTTAAACCCCACAAATCAATCAATCAATCAATCACCAGTCACATACCTTCGTCATCCATTCACGTACCGTAATACCAAAGTTGGTATATGTGACGCAAGCGAAACGGCTGCGAGCGCATCCTGAGTGTGGCATGTAGTCATGTTGTTACATGACACGCCTGTCATAATTTTCACTAGGGTCTGTTGGTTGTGTTTGCGCCATGCAATCATGTCATACCGTACTAGTTTTGCAACATGCGATGTTAACGAGACTACCGCAAGAGCTGCAGTACCATGGAAAGTAAATCATGACATTCATGACATAGATGTCATAACTTTCATGTTACGATTAGTTAAATATGTTCTTCATACAGTCATGTTATGCCATACGAAGTTTGGTATCGGTACCATTATTGGAACAGCCAGGGGAGCTAAATGTCGTCGGGGGCTAGATAGATAGATAGATAGATAGATAGATAGATAGATAGATAGATAGATAGATAGATAGATAGATAGATAGATAGATAGATAGATAGATAGATAGATAGATAGATAGATAGATAGATACGCTCAAAGTCGCCGAAGTTCGCTAAGAAATGCTTCGCATTTAAAAAATGAAGCTTAAATGGGATCAGACTGCTCGCAGCACTGCGATCGGTGGTCTACAATGTGTCTACGTTCGAAATATGCACATGGCTCCACCAGAGTGGCGCAGGGGCAAAATTTCCGCTTCCCACGGATCAAGTGCGCTAATACGAGGTGACGTCATTAAAAAGGAAAATTCTAGCAGACGACAGGACTAGTTGAGCGAGCATTGTGGGCCTGCGCTCACAGTCGGCCTGTTTGCAACTGAGCTCCATAATACGGCACTGACGCACACAAATGTCACCGATCATGCACGCTAGTGAAATATTCGGGTGGTTGTACAGGTGCGCACAAAATTATTGGGAGCGCCGGAGTGGTGGCCGTTCCTCAGTGGAGCACGCCGGTGAAAAAGGGTCTGCGCATGTGTGATCCCTAGTTCCTCAGTATATCTAAAAAGGCGTTGCCTTGCTCTAAAGATTAGTGTTGGGTGCCTTTCAGCGTTCCAAAAGGGGGCTCTGCGGACGCGATCTCTCAAACGCCTTGTGCGCGGTGGAGCGTATAGGCGCGCTTGTCTACGCCTGAATCGGCGTTGCCGCCCTTGATCGCGAAATACGTAACTTGATTGCTCATTAGTCGCGCAATGAGACCTCGCAGTTAACCTTTGTGGGCAGCATTTGCGGTAGTTGAAATCAGAGAGCAGCTTACTACACCTTCAGAGTTCCATTAAGGACGTAAACGTTAATTATGCAACGAGTAACTCAGAGAAACTCAAGAATTACAAGAATAAAGAAAGTAGCATAATTTGTTTAAACATTGTAATGTGGACGTCAGGCACCTTAATTAAACCGCGATAAAGTGAGCTAGTGACTACATGAACACATTTACGGGTAATTAAAAACAACTAACTGTGGGGAACGGTAACGGAGATCACTCAATGTCAGAACTCCGCGACAAGACAGGTGACGCCAAGTTTGAACTCATTAGTAGTTAATTTAGGTTCATTACTAATTAGGTGTCAGCTAAAAGTATTGAAATTTGGGCGAGTTCGTACTTGAACATAGTGGTATTTAGAGCGCGTAAACAGACAAAAAATGGCAGCACATCCACGGAGTGAATGATGGAGAGTGGGGTGAAGAATTCGTCCGTCCATTTGTTCTCGCTTCAGTCCGTCCATGCGTCCGTCAGTGTGACCGTCCATGCGTCCATCAGCCCGTCCGTGCGTGCGTATGTTCGTGCGTCCGTCCCTGCGTTCGTCCATGCAGCCGCCCCTGCGTCCGTTCATGCGTCCATCCATGTTGTCTGTGTGTCCGTTCGTCCAGCTATTCAACACTCCAAGTACCACCATCTCGCGTCTTTTCATCATATATTCCCCATATAGAAGCACCGCCATCCAGCGGACATTCCAAGGACTAAACGAGAGGTGGCACACGCACACTTTCTTACGGCTTGCACTTCGGGTCATCACCCTTCATCCCTCTTTCCTTCCCCTTTCCCTTATCCCCTGTGTAGAGTAGCAGGCTAGAGCGAACTAGCTCAGGCCAACCTCTCTGCCTTCTAATAAATTCTCCTTCTCTCCCCCCACGCTTCGGCTCCACTTCCCACCTTTAACCACCTCTAGTTCATGGTATATACTAGTTCACTGTATTCATGGCACTGCGGCCGAACGCTCGCTAAATCTTTCGAAAACCAAGGAGGTTACGCCCAGCGAGTATGACGTAGCAAACTTTTTCAGTCAGATAGTGCTCAATGTACATGCCAATGGCTGCTAATGGGAAATGAGAGGCGGAGAATTCGGCTTTTACTTTCTTACGGCTTGCGCTTCGTATCTACTTCCCATTTTTAACCACCTCGAGTTCATTCATGGTATATACAAGTTCATTGTATTCATGGCACTGCGGCTCAACGTTCGCTAAACCTTTCTAAAGCTAAGGAGGTTACACCCAGCGAGTATAACGTAGCAACCCTTTCTTGTCAGATAGTGCTCAATGTACATGCCAATGGCTGCTAATGGTGATCGCAGCCTGCGCGTTAACTAAAAGCCGAATGCTCCTGTCTCTCATTCCCCATTAGCAGCCATTGACATGTACATTGAGCATTATTTTTTATTGTTCAACAACGCACAGAAGAAGTCTCTCACCGGCACCACCTTGGAGGTCAAAGTGTTATACTTGTTACATCCTACGGGGGACGAATGGGTGGTGCTATAAGGAGCTTCGCCCCTAAAACGCCCCGCCATTGTGGTCTATATTGGCTGCGGTACTCGGCTGCTGATCCGCGGGTCGCGGGATCGAATCCCGGCTGCGGCGGCTGCATTTCCGATGGAGGCGGAAATGTTGTAGGCCCGTGTGCTCAGAATTGGATGCGTGTTAAAGAACTTCAGGAGGTCAAAATTTCCGGAGCCCTCCACTACTGCGTCTCTCATAATCACATGGTGGTTTTGGGACGTTAAACCCAACATATCTATCAATCATCATCAACAAACAAAAAAACGAAAGACAGAGCGCTCCTCTGTATAACTGTGTCTTCCGTTTGTTGTCTATTTGCGAACTATAAGTACCTCCAAGCTGAAGGTATACCTATCTTAGAGTTCATCACGGTCGCGCGCCACAAGGATCACTCGTACGTTTAGAGCTTCCGCTGCACGGAGCGCGAGAGTGCTGTATATGCTATACAGGCCACGATATACCCTGGATGTGTTATCGCAGTGCCGGGAGGGGCAAACCGCACGCTTTTTCTAACGCAGGGCAACGCCTATCTGGAGATACTGCGACGAAAGGCCTGCTTGCTCGGGATGCCGTGCAAGCTCATAACATGGCTGTATTTTTTCGCCGGTGTGCTCCGCCGACGAGCGGCCACCGATGCGGAACTCCGAATCATTCTGCGGACACCACCGTCTCGCGGCACGCGAAGCAGTCCAATGCATGACGTAAATTTTGCTGGGAGTTTGCCGACAGGGGCACCGGTGTTTGCAGGATCTATCGATGATTGATATGTGGGGTTTAACGTCCCAAAACCACCATGTAATATCATGAGAGACGTCGTAGTGGAGGGCTCGGAAATTTCTGACTCCTTGGGGTTCCTTAACGTGCAGTGGAGTCTGAGCACACGGGCCTACAGCATATTCACCGCAGCCGAGATTTGGTTCCGCGACCTGCAGGTCAGCAGCCGAGTATCTTAGCCACTAGACCAGTGCGGCGGGGCCCCTGCAGGATCTAGGTGAATTAGAAGATACATGGTAGAAACAGGACAGGCGTACTAAACTGCACCTTCTACAGGAGGGTCAAAAACTACGAGAAATGGAAAAAAAATGTTGTCACCCATTGTTCTAAAGGCACTAAGCATACAATGCATAACTAGGTCGAGACTGAAGCCGAAAATTGCCAAATATTTGCCATATCGCCATTTATAAATTTAGGCTGTGACGGGCCTCTTAAATTCACCGATTCACCAGTTGAGCGAAAAGTAGCCACCTACCCTTCCCGGTCGCCCCTTACCTTTTGCCGTTGCCTTGTGCGCACCGCTATCCCTCGAAGGCATGCATCGGAGTTCGGAGTGTTAGAAAAGGGAGCCCACACAGCTGTTCGCACACATATGAGTGTGCTTCGCACAACTGTTCGCACAAAAAAAAGAAGAAAAAAAGAAGGAAAAACTTTTCCACGATGGAGAATCAGTGAACGGGATAGCAACAAAACGGAATGTTATACCTAGGCAATGGCTCTCGTCATCACGAAACTCAACAAAACTCTGGCGATAGGTTGGGGAGGTGGCGAAGTGGTTCTCGTGCTGTCTCTTCAATGAGAAGCGAGCGGTGATAGATCAGTAGCACGAGGGTAGAGCCCCTACGACCACTTGATCAGAATTCTGAGCTGCTGCCACAGTGACCTAGCCCCCAACTCATCTCTGTCTCTTCTCACGATGGAGCCCTCCATTGTCCACATCTATGCTAGAACCGTGGCAGTGTGCAGCCTTCGCAAGCTCTCGCTCGCACATGGAACGCACGATGTGTGGGGTGTCATCACTTCAGACGTTTTACGGAACACGACGGCGACGGCGAAAATTCGCCTCGAATGTTTGTATGATTGCTATTGAAAATGAAAAAAAAAGTGTTCGTAGGAACGGAGTGAAACGCTCGCGCAGGAGTGAGGAAATAAAATGTCAACAGCTGCAACGCCAAGCAAAATCAATGGGATGCAGGGACGGACCACTTCTCGAGTGGGCCGAAGGCGCCCGCCTCGCCGAATACTCCGCGTGCCAGAGACAATAGTCCGCTATAGCTGGCTTGCCCAAGTGAACAGTGTCTTTTCATTCCCTTTGCACCAATTACGCCCGCATCTCTGCTTCCCGCTTCCTTTTTTTCTTCTTTTCGGTCGTTATTATATCATCGGCCTACAAAAGCATTCGTACGGAGAACCGGCCTGGCCATGGCGCTTCGGTAGCACTCAGCGCAGTATGAACGCACAGCCCCGAGCATATTTGTTTCTAGCTCGGCATTTACATCTGTGCTTCGTCCACTGTGCAGGCAGAGTACGCGCGGACATGCTATAGGCGTAAGTCGCGTCTGGAGATGCAGGGACGGCCGAATCCGACGTTATTTGTCTTGACAGAAGCAAGATGCGCGTGAAAGTCCCGGAGGAATCTCGGAAATATGACGAGATCGACAAAGAAATAACAAAGGCACCAAGCACAAACTGAAAGCATCACGACGTGAAAAGAAAGCAAATCAGCACAGCGGCGAATGCTTTTAGCAGGGACGGCGCAACACGAATATTTGTTGTCAGCGCTGTCTTCCACGCGATGTATGTACTTCTGTGATTACCGCAGCAGTGGCAGAAAGAAGCGCATGGTATAAAAAAAAGTACGCAGTGTGCCGGAAATAGGCCGTCTGGTGGCTATCACTCACCAGAAGAATATTCTTGCGAATTTTTTCCAGACTATACCACGAACATTCTCAGAAAAAAAAAGCAGATCCCACGTCTTGTGGAAATCGGTTTCATGCGAAGCCGCCGGCCAGTGATGGTCTTGGTCGCTTTTTTTTTCAATTTGAGCAAAGAGTTAGATCGTAGATTGACGTGTTTCTGTAAGCGTAGTAGTTGTGTGCACTGTGAACATCATGTGTTTACCAGGGGCGTCCACTACAATGGCATTTAAATGGCAACGTTATGGTCTGACGTAACGTCGGAACTTACATTAGAGCACGTACGTTCGTATTATGGAAACGAAGCCCACTTTGCGATGCGACCATGTGATGCCATGCGTAAATTTTGTTAGCGTATTTCTGCTAGGTCGAGTAACTCTTGAATAATGCTTGCTGCGTCATAGCAATACGAATGTAATATTTATTTAACTGCTACAAAGACGGAGTCAGCACTGGAACCACAATGGAAATTTACCTTACATCACGTCTGCATGATACGAGTAAATATGCAATGTTTATTAAATGAGAATGCATTTCTTAGTCGGGCTGTGTCAGGCGTCCGTCGGGATCCGTCCACCATCCTCACCCATTGCAACAGCTGCGGGCGCGCGGATTCTGAGCAACCGGAGCTCCCACCATGTCACGCTTCGGCGTCGGCAGCTGTCATTGACAGCTGCGGGCGCGCGCTTATCCTCGCCACTAGCAACCGGAGCCCCCACAGCTTTGACTTGAACGTGACTTGCTCCCACCTCATTTCAGACGCACGGCAGACGCACGAACGAACGCTAAGACGGATGGACACACGGACGGACTCGCAGACGGATGGACGGACGCACGAACGGACGAACGAAACTACGGATGAACTGATGGAATGGACGCTTTGCCCCACTGATCATCATGCACTCCGTAGATATGCTGTGATTTTTTTAGGGGCGTAGCCGTGGGTCGTGCGTCCCCGATATATGCAGTAATAGCAGTAGGTAGTCACCTCCCGTTTTGTCCTTGGAATGTCTGTTGGATGGCGGTACTTGCATATGATGAATATAGGATGAAAAGATGCGAGATGGTGGTACTTGGAGTGTTCATTAGATGGGCGGATGGACAGACAGACAGACAGACAGACAGACAGACAGACAGACAGACAGACAGACAGACAGACAGACAGACAGACAGACAGACGGACGGACGGACGCACAGACTTACGAATGCTTCGCCCCAGTCATCATCATTCACTCCGCGTATATGCTGTGATTTTTTTAACGGCCTCAAGCTATCGTCCTACACACGCAACACTCGTGAATGTCCATTAAGAATATGATAACCTGAATTTTATTTGAGAAGAGTGCTAGGACGCAGAACTCGCATTATCGGTAAGCTGGGCAGGATCCACCCGTCTTTGTACCTGAAGCTGTTAAAGTGCTAGACTCCAAGACTCCCGGATGGAGATTCAATTAGACGAGGCTGAAATGCCCAACACTCGCGTACTTTGATATCGGTCACGTTGAAGACTTTATCCTTATAGCCTCCCCTGCGGCTCTTCAGAATCCTGTCGTGGTTTCAGCTCCTAAAACCCCAGAAATTATAATTGGCAGTAGCTATGAGGCAATGCCAGGAATATGCAGTACCAGGAGCATTCCAAGAGCAACGCCGGAAATCTTATGCTACTCACGTGCATCGAGGAAAGACTTCTGAAGAGCGATATCCACGTAACCAGAAGCTTTGAACATTGCCTCTTCAGCATCGTCAGAAACTTCACTGCCGAACTCCTGCCTAAGTGAGCGGGTAGAAATTAAAAAAAAAAATGTCAACATAACATTGGTTTAGAAAGAACCGATTGATGTGGGCCCCAAGCGGAGCATGCGTTTTCCAAACTTGAACAGAAAGCATGTTAGATAAGCTATAGTAGGTTAATGAAGAAGGAACCAAGACGCAAGTAATCCAGTTCGATAAGTTTCGGCATGATGAGGTATCCCAGTTTGATGAGTTTTGTTAATGACGCTTGTGGTACGGGAAAACCAGAAAATTTCGCTCACAATGATGACGCCGAGGTACTTGTGCGTTCTGACAGAAAAAATATCATCGTTGCACAGGGCATACAGCAGTTACAGGATATTCTTTCTGGGGGTAAAACAAAACAGCGATGTTTAGCAGCGCTTGGTAACACTAGCCATTCGCTACATCCAGTAGTGTTCTTATCCAGGTACTCTTATCCGCTCGGTGGTCATCATCGTTGCGGTTTGTGTGATACATGATGAAATCACCAGCCAACATGTACCATCATGAGCAATATGAGTTTGAACACGCGAGTGCGGGACCAAGAGCCTCAAAATACAGATAATGTGATACGAGGATGGCGCTGTCGAAGCTGAAGGGGGAAAGTGGGCGCTCTTCCGTTGACGTTTGGCACTCCCGCATCACCATACCCGCATGATCATTGGTGTTAAACGGCAGTTTATTGCGTGTTTTCGGCCGCTAACATTGATAACACAAAAATAAATGAAGAAAATTCACTGAAAACAAGGATGCGTATAAAAATGCTCAGTGAACACCATGTAGATGTAATAAAAGCACGACCTGTGCATAGCGGCCGGCTACGTCACAGCCGATGTTTTTGTAGCTTCATAGCCCACCAGGTCAACTGGTTGTGGATGTGCGCGTTGATGTGAATTCATATCACCGACAGCAGCCACTAGCGGGTGACACGCTATAACCTGCGTTTTGCAGCAACGATATCGAAGAGGGAGTGCCGACAGCTAGCGTAATCGCGCCGCCCTTTCCACTTCGTTTCCCACAGCGACCGCTGCAAGTCAGTCGATGTGGGGTTCGAGGCTATTCGACACGTGTTCGCGTGTTCGAGCTCATATTGCTCACGATAGCACATGCTAAATAAGATGACATTGGAGGGATAATTACATATACGAGAAAAAGCAGAGGAACCAAGACAATGTCTTGCTGCACTACAGACCAAACGGGGGTTCTGATGGTAAAGCCATGGCAAGCTTGAGCGAACTGCTGCATGCGAGCAAAATGGAAACTAGAGTACAGTCTAAAACAAAAGTAGTAAACCCACAATCTTACAATTGGAAGGTTGCGAATTTGGAGCCCACCGAACAAAAAAAAAAAATAATAAAGGCTTCTTCGACCAACTTAAATATTTTCAATTACCTTCATTATTACTACATCACAATTAAAGGCTATAATCAAACTTGAATCCCGGCTGCAGCGGCTGCATTTCCGATGGAGGCGGAAATGTTGTAGGCCCGTGGGCTCAGATTTGTGTACACGTTAAAGAACCTCAGGTGGTCGAAATTTCCGGAGCCCTCCACTACGGCGTCTCTCATAATCATATAGTGGTTTTAGGACGTTAAACCCCACATATCAATCAATCAACTATAATCAAAGTTCCAATTGATTACCGGCAACGATTATTCGTTTCGGATGGATGCAAGGAGACAGATGGACCGACAGATAGATAGATAGATAGATAGATAGATAGATAGATAGATAGATAGATAGATAGACAGATAGATAGATAGATAGATAGATATATAGATAGATAGATAGATAGGATAGAAATAGCTTAAGTGCCATTGATTAAAAAATGAATGCTTCGCGTTTAGAAAGAAAAATGTACACCGTAAGATACCGAATTCAGTTGCACAAGTACAAGCAATAACACGTGCGAGACAGGATATATTGAACTTTAGTAGTCGATATCACGTTTTACCAGAAGTGGAACTAAACAAGGCAGCACTTTTCCAGAAAAGTAACCTGTCGTAAATGCTCAAGAAATACTGAAGGAAAGAGAAAAAAAAAAAGGTGCCGCAGCTCTTAAGCTATCGTAGCATGGTACGGCTTCAAAGCAAATAAGCCAGATTTGCGAAGAGCGTTCAGCAAAGAACAGCGACATAATATAGGAGAAAAAAGATGTCGTGCAATGGTGGCTTACAGACCACCTCTGGAGACGAATAAAAAATGTGCTGAGTTGTGTCACCTCTCGGCAAAGCGAGTTGTTTATATAGTGTACGGGGCTTCAAGGAAGCGTGCAGTAATTTACAGGCAGAACCGACAAACTATTCTCGGGGAAGACGTTGGGCAAAACAGTGTGACTAGTTTTTGCAAAGCTCTCCATTTACTTTTAGCTTTCTTCGCATCGCAGATGAGACTGCAACTAGACAGGAAGCATGCTCTTCTGTTTGATTTTCTCGCTCCTCATGAACACGCGGAAACTTTACGCGGAAGAACAACAATCAGGGCTCAAGGAAGCACAGTCCCGCTTGTGCTTATTTTCGATGTCTTTTCATCGCTGCCTTGGCGCGAGTTCAATGGTGGCTGTTGTTGCTTCTCCTGCCTTCCTTAGGCGCATTTGTTCAACAATCATGATAAAGAAGGTTGTTTTTATGGCGCTTAATTGAAGAAGATGAGAGAACTTTTATAGGTTCGTTCGGAGGCTGCGTTTCAATTCTGGGCAGCATCGTAGACAGTCCAGGCAGAATTGAGCCTGAGGCGTTTGAACGTTGCGATGCGTCTGAATGACGTCAGTGCGATGTGGCGTCACCTTGCGTTAACAATAGAAAGCTAATTAACTTCTCTCAAATTGAAATCAACAAGAAATCGACCGTGGCTTACATCGAGCACGTTGCAGAACATCTGCTCGCGTGCGAAAGACAGCACCAGCGATACCAGAGCATTCCGCTCAGCCGCCATTCTGTATGTGGACAGATCAGCATCGTCTACGACATGGTCTTCGCGATGATTTAGTCATCTACCTTTAGTATTGAAATACGCCCAAATTTAGAGCATCATCATTCTCAGCCTATCCAAATGCAGGACGAAATCCTCTTCGAATGATGTCCAAATCACCCTTTGATGTTATGCGAGCTGATTCTACCGTATTTCCGCGAGCTTCTCAATTTCAGCTCGCTATCAAACACGCCATCATTATCAGTGGCGTTTTTCATAACGTTTGTTATCTGTTCCGTTGCTAGTCGACAGGTGGTTTTCTGTCCTAGACAGAGAACTACAGGCAGGACCAACCCATCGATCTGATAGTCGTTACCCCCGTCTGTGAGCGGTCTTCCAGTCTCCTAATGTCAAGCCTCACACAGTGGCAAACAATACAGCTGAAATGGCACCCAGATGGACCCTTAGATTACGGAAGCGAAAGCCTGCTTTACGAAAACTTAAAATGAGTGGGTGCTGTGGCTACTTTCTATACTGAATTGTATTACTGTTATGTTGTGTTCAGATCTCCATAACAGATCTCTAATAAACTTTCATGACTATGTTGTTTTGAATCTCAAATCTTCCAATTTTGGTGTCCTAACATAGCTTTGAAGGACGTCTTGGATAGTTGCCTGTTTTTAAAGTACACAGACACACTGACACTGTTTTATAAATGATTTTTAAAATGTTTGCCACGAGTACACTAGTGGGGCTAGCCGGCACTACGAATATTAGGTGGTACAAAAAAAGACAACCCTTTACCGTGGTTTTGTGGGTATGGTGCTGAAATGCTGACTCGAAAGTCGCTGGATGGAATTCCAGCCATGGCGCCAACATTTTCGATGGAGGTAAAGATGTTATAAAGGCCCGTTTGGTTAGCTTTAGGTGTATATTGAAGAGGCCCAGGTGGTCCAAATTTCTGGTGCGATCCACTACTGCGTCCCCCTAGTCAGGTCGTGGCTGTAGGAGGTTCACGCTGAAGTAAAATAATGATTATGATTATTACAAAACATTCATGCAATTTGACAGGGGAAGCCCCAGCACAACGGGTTAAGCACCGCGCACGCGAGATGGATGTAGGGGGTTCGGCTCCTGTAGGTGTGTAAACACATTTCACTTTGTCTCACAATTACTACGCATAAAGAAAATACAACAAAATATCCCCTAAGCTTTCACGGGCTGCTTGGCTTGATACGACCAGACTTTTAACGCTACTCATTCAACTTAAGAACCTGGACGCACCGGATTAACCTGAGAACTGAAGGATCACCAATTTCTCTCAAAGTTTGTTCCTATTTGTTTCTTCCTGTCCCGTAGTTGAATATATGGTGCCTTTCAGTGGAAGCTTCTTGGAGGAAGAAATTAGATGGAGGTGCTATGTGTCGACCTTCTCTCAGCGTTCTTCATGTGATCAGTCGTCCAGGTTGGTGGTGAAGAAAAGACGCCATTTTTGCAGGTGAAGGGCGGCTAAGCGTCATTAGGGTGATGGGGAAGGGGATGAAGGAGATGTGAGGAGGAGGGTGACAATTGTGACGTGATATTCGCTGGCTTTAAAGGGACACTAAAGGCAACTATTAAGTCGGCGTTGATTGTTGAAATAGCGGTCCAGGAACCTCATAGTGTTACTTTTGAGCCAAGGAAGAACCTATTTTGAAATAAAATAACGTTTTAGTGGTCCGCATCGGGTTAGCGCACTTCAAATTACCCGCCTCAAGGAACGGACCGACCGGACCAATTCACGTCGCTGTTGGCATGCACAACGTTGCCCGGCTTTACTGCACTATAGTAGCAGCGGACTGAAAAAAGAGGGAGCCACAGCAGCAACAACGGCCATTGATCAATTTCGCGCCATTGGCTTCGAGATTGCAGACGTTGTTTTAACTGTGGCTCACTAGATGGCACCACCTGTACCGTGTAACCACGCGAAATTAAATATTTGGACAACTCGTGCCATTCCCCATAGTAGCGTACGGCCGTTCTTTTTTCCATGAATCAAACAGAAACTAACAAGCAGCATTTGATTGCGTCTCTTGATGTACGGAAGGTTTTTTATTTAGTGCAGTTAGATAGATTACTAGTGATTTATTGCAGATGGTCCTTCTGATGTCATCGGAATCATCTTGAAAATGTCCTACCACGGCGCTTGTGTTCTTGTTCATTTACCTCAATTTCTCAGTAAGTAGGGCAGTGCTGTTGATAGTATTGTCGTTTTATATGTTTTCATTAGTTAAGCTTTCACTCTGACGTAAATTGTTATTTGACTTTAGTGTCCCTTTAGGGCTTTAAACGACGGAAAATATATTAGGGGTGAAGCACCCTATGATTTACGGCAGTCCCGCGTCCCTCTGACGTAGACAGTACAGGATATCCACAGACAGACAGACAGACAGACAGACAGACAGACAGACAGACAGACAGACAGACAGACAGACAGACAGACAGACAGACAGACAGAAGTTTAGGACCACGTACCTCGAAAACCTGGTTGTATTTGAAGGTGCAGTGCAGCAGGTCTGCTTGTGCGGCCGCAGGGAGACCACGTAGTGCAGTGGTGGCTCACTTTGGTACAAGTATGCTTCAATGTTTCGTCCGCCCTGCATGCAGTGTGACAAGATGCACGGCTCAGGGCAACATTCGACGTGAAACGAAGGCAGAAGGACCGCTCGCTTCTAGAGAGGCCCCGGTCCGGGTGCAGAGTAACCAGTTGCGATCTCGCCCAACCTTGGTCAGCGTGGAAGCTCAGCAGTCTCAGTAGGTACCGTCTAGCAGTTGAGGTGCCAAGCAAGAAGCAATAGAACCGACCGCAGTCAGAGCGTCATTTGACCCATCCCTATGTCGCATATGCCATGTGTCGGGCGTTAGCCGAACAAGAATGGCGATATGCGCACGCTAGAGCTTAGAATAATAATAATACTTACTGGTGTTTAATGTCTTAAACCCCGATACAATCAGGAGGGACGCCGAAGTGGAGGACTCTGGAAACTTAGACCCCCCGTGGTTCTTCAAATGGACTTAAATCCAAGTACGCGATAAGACATGATATAGGCCTGTCTAGGAGACTCTCGAAGAACGTGTGGGGAGACTTGAGACTATGCGGGTGCGTCAGGCAAGGTAGAGTAGTTCAGAAAGTTTGAAAGCTTGCTTGGAAGCCAATCACTGTATCTTGCGTAAAGCCAGGACACGCAGGGCCCTATAGAAAGACGGGATTCTACAGTGTGGAGCACAAATATGGGATAGTACATCTGTGCATGCGTGTAACCCGGGTTAACGAAATGAAACGTCACTATAACTTTCGAGTGTTCCTGTCACGTAACTCTTTCTGTTATACGAACTGATTTTTCAGGTAAGCTAACGCCATTTCAAAAAGAAAACATTCTGTGCACTGTGCAGATATTCAGGGTTTATTCCAGCGTGCTTGAAAAGGTTTTTGCAGCTCATTATGCATCCACTCTCTTCAAATGTCCCTTTTTTCGTCTAGGCTTTTTATTTATATATACAAAGACTCTAGAACCTGTTCGAAAAAAAGTTGTACTTTAAGGTAAAACGTGAAAGTACTCCCCGTGATAATGAAAGAACGATTTGCGTGCATTGCGAAGCTGCATAAATAAAGGACAGATCACGTAAGACAAAATTTCAGTTCAAGTGGAAGTGAGACTTGAGCGATTGTCGGCAGATTGAACTGGTCGGCGCTGTTCCAATCGCAGGCTTTTACCTGTGCAGTATAAGCGCTCTGCTACGAATTGGTAAGTCTGTAGTGTTGCTCAGCTCGGTATTTTTTTAAAGGCTGGAAGCTCAACGATCTGGTGCGCTGAATGGTTATCGAACAGCTCTGCCATGGGAGGCAACCATTTTAGGTCATGAAGAAGTGCAATTTTATATTCACACACAGAATTTACCTGCCTATTAAAACTCAACTCTGTTTTTTAAGAGCGCAGCATTTATAAGCGCCTTCTTGCGTTTTAACCTCCCTGTCCTTCCTCTTTCTTTGTGCATCCCCCTCCTGCATTTCGGCCCACAATGCTAATTGGTCAACGAGCGTGGTTTAATTCTTCCCACCCACCTCAAAGTCCTCGGCCATAATTCATTATCATCATCAGCCACATGCGTAATCAACAAAAATGCACATAATTATACCTTGCAGATGTTCGGCACGTACCTGGCTTCTCTGAAGAATGGTGAACCTTATGCGCAGTGAGCGCTCTCCTACTTCACCAAAATTATGATTTACGGCGCAGTCGATACCTCGCGGAGAGCCATGACTTCGGACAGAGTAAGACATTTAGCTGGGCTGGCTGGTATTGACTGGATGCTTCCATATTACTAGCAAATACGCAGAAGGACAGATAAAGAGACGGGACAACTGCTAGATTTAAAATGATGTTTAATCGACATGAAAGAGAATATACAGCACTTCACGGCACACACGCAGGTGCCACGTCACAAAGTATTTTCAAAATGAGTTTCACCACTGCCTATCTGACGCCCACGCACACGTGGTCTTTGCTGGAATAGTTTGTAGAAATCTTTTTGCGACAATGGCAATTTCGAGAGCCTCCTCAATCTCCCTTTATCTTTCTTCCCCTTCAACGTGAATCAAAGAAGCAGCAAGTGACACTACAGGACGCGTGACGCACGTATCCGTCCACCTTCCAAGACATTGTCGAAAAAAGAATTGGACTATCTGCACCAGCGAAGAACCACGTATTACGTGCGGCCAGCATTGGTAGACGGCGGTGATAGCATTCATTTTGAGTATACTTTTACTGTGACGTGGCGATGACTAGACATGAAGAGTGAGTGGTCCTTTCTGACAACAAGCGCACCATTATGGAATATCGCCCATGTTTTTTTATTTTTTTTTGTTCTTGGCACAAATATATAACGTACGAAATATGCTACAGCTCCTAATCTTCTCAGTTTCTTCGTAGCGGGTTTTATGACTCGCGGCTGAGCATCAAATATTCAAAGAATAGATTGGCACCCCAATACCTGTATTGCTGTTTTCTTTCATTTAAATGCCTCGGAATGACAGAAGGACATGATTGTATAGCGCGAAACTCGTATAGACAGGCGGGGATAGAAAAGTAGGCCTCTTACTCCGTCTATTATCTCCTTCGGTTAGTCCCAACTAGCCCAAGAAAAAGGCGTTTGTGGAGTGAAAGAGCGTTATCAAAGCAGCTAAGTCACAATTAAAACAGATGAAATGCGACCACGTACTGTCCACCATTGCTCACGCAACCCTAGTTTAATAAATCTTCATATTCAAAGAAAAGCGGCGCACAAAAAAGACGGAGACAAAGAAGAGAACCACACACAGCGCTGCTTTACTCACAACTGAAAGTTTAATCTGAGCAACAAGAATTTAAAAAGTAATAGCCGCGCATGACAAGTGAGGTACAACGAGATTAAGTGATACGCTCATCAATAAAAGTGAACTCTTTTTTGTGCAATGTAACCGAGGTCTGGCTTACGCAAGCATCACGTGACTTGTTAATATGATAGGCTTCAGACACCTCACGGGTGAATTGATCGTGGTGCTTAAAAATAATAACAATGTTAGACAGAAGAGGTGTGCACCCACACCTCTTCTTTCTCTTCTTTGTCTCCGTCTTTTTTGTGCGCCGCTTTTCTTTGAATATGAATACACACCAACTCGCCCAACTTTCTATTCTGTTTTAATAAATCTGGCTCAGTTTGATTCAAACAGGTGCGGAATTCGATGCATTTACCATCCCAATCTGTTCTTTTTAAGATTACACGTTACAATCAGCAAGTCACCCAATTTGACTGCAAACGTTTTAAAAGTGAAAGAAACTTCGACGCGCTTCGCGTTCCTCTGAATTTCAGCCCACTTTTGGTTTCTGGATCTAACTCGTTTGATAAAAAAAACCGCTCTACTAATGAGGAACCCCTGCTCATTTCATTTCACTCTGCTTTCGCGCCCGCATGGCTGGCCTCTGGTGCTGCTCCTTATTGCGGAGGAATTTGTGTAGTGGAAATATTGCCGCGTTCGCTCATTTTATTACAACGGCGGCGCTGCTTCTGCAGCTTATGGTACCGCCGTGCAGCGCGAACAGAAACAGTGAAACCACCTAACCACTTCGCTAATTAGGCAGCATTTGACGCCCAATTGCAAAGCCACGTAATTGAACGCCAAGCGCTGGAATCGAGTGCTTTGGTGCGTGACATACACTTGACATTCCAAGCACTTTGTGAAGGTGTATGCGAATTGCGAAACTGAGGCGACTCGTGTGGATGAGAAGATGTAAGACTGCAATGTGATCGAAACTGAAGCAGAACTTCGTCATTCGTGACGTTCTCTGATGCACGAAATGGGGTCTTGAAAGCCTTACAACTCTTTCTCTCCAATGTAGTTTTCTAGTTACAACTGAAAACAATATACCACGTGAGTTTGCATCTTTGAGGTACATATAACTCATAGAAAGCGCCAGGGACAACTTCAAGCACTACCTATTGCTTGATATTGCAACTGAAAAAAAAAAGCCTGCCATGTAGTGCAATGTGTTTGCATATTTCGATATATGAACTTCACAGGGTGCTTGATGTACTCCCTTGCCCAGAGTCTGCGCAGAAAACGAGGGCGGAGCAAACTGCTCCAAGATCGATAGGCCTCTTTTGTAGAGGCGAGGACGTTATGGGAGTCTGCAGCGCTTCGTCTTCATCGGAATGTGCTTTCCCCGGTGCCGCCCCATAGGGCGATGCGGGTGTGTGAGAGAGAAGCCGATGAAAAACAGCCCTTCATATGAGCTGGGCGGCCGCTTCGCCAGCAGCACCTCCTGGCGATCGGGGTTTTCCGTGGCCGCCGGCTCCTTCTTTCTCACCGTTTTTCGGTTGAGACGAGACAACAGAAGAGTGCGAGGAGTTGAGAGAGTGCACGTTTTCGATTCAATATTGACCGAATGGTTCGGGCTGCGTACTTCGCTTATTGCTGACTAAATGTCTGTTACGTTATGCTCACAATCATGCCCCCTTAGTTCATGTAGACGTGCAAGAAAGGCTGTAGCAGCATTTTGTTGATTAGGATAATTATATTAACAGCATCTAGGCTTTTACGTGCTCCACAAATTTCGACCACCTGGTGTCATTTAAAGCTTTTACGTGCTCCGCAAATTTCGACCACCTGGTGTCCTTTAAAGTGCACTGAAATCGAACAATACACGGTCCTCTACCGTCACGCTTCCGCCGAAATGAGACTGGCGCCTTCAAGATGTTCCGATCTATCTCTGTGCTTTGTAGGCTGCAACGATTAAGTCCGATGCATTTATTAGTGTACTAGGGGTGAGACTCATTTCGTAGTTTTGTCTTGGTGAGTTTGATTTTAAAGTCACTTATTCTGAGAACACACTGGAGAGCAACGCACTCAAACAGTGAGAGGGAGAGATTGAGGCACAACTGCGCTAACACTCGAAAGAAGATTTTTTGAAGAAGATGCACACGCACCAAGGCACACACAAAGAAGGGAGGCTTAGAAGATTCAAGAGAAAACAAAATATTAAGCGTGACCAGAAGTGTTGCGAGCTCAAGATTTCTCAGAACGTCATTAGGTAGTGAATAAAAGGCGCTCCAGAGAGGCTGGCCTTCAGCAATAATTCGGATGCGCATGCATTATATAGGCTGTATTAAACCACGAATATTTATATTTACCACTACAGCCATGCATCTTGCTCTCGGCAATGATGTCTTCCTGGAATCGTGAACATTTCCGTCTTCGTTGCGCTTGCTGAACGAGGCTTGTGCTCCGGAACGCCTGCCTTTTTCTAGAACAAGAGCAATAAAGATTAGTTCGAAGTCATTGGCGATTCACTGCTCAGATTACTAGTGGAACTGTAGGTGCTCACGTGTAATTTATTCTTTTGTTTCTTCTCGATTGCGCTTTTCGAGATGAATGATAATGCCACTGCCATAAATTGAGGGAACTTGGAGAAGACATTCGTCTTTGAGCAGCCATTGTTGCCCCGCCGTGTAGCTGCCTTTGTCTTCGGACATAATAATGGCTTCTGCGCTGGACTAAATGGAGAGATCTTAAAATTTATTATTAACTGACTTTGTCATTTCAAGTTTTTTTTTCCTTTGAGAATTGGTGAGTTCATATTGTGTAGCGACTCACAACTCCTCGAATTACCGGAGAGCCTCTCATTTCGCTTAGCCACTGCTCTTTCGTGAGCGCAGGTGAGAAAGTGCTGTCAATGTTTCAGCAAATGGTCGCAGTTCGGGAGGGAGAGATTAAAAACGAGGCGATCAGCTAAGGCTGGCCGGTCATGAGGAGACAAGAACGCGGCCCGGCCTCAAGGTGTCCATCACTAAGGACGCCTCTCGCGAGCTATCTCCTTGAATATTCATTCCATCTCCCTCCCAGCATTGCTATCGATTGTGCCGTACGACGTCATTCGGCGAGCGTCCACGTCCGTTCGGTTGCATATTTCGCGAATGGAAAGGGCAGGTGTAAAAATGCCTGGCGCGTGCAGTGGCGGTCAGAATTTTAGAGACCGCGGGAGCGCATGGCAAAATTTATGGCAAACTGCACTGCGGGTGCCTTCGGACGGCTGCCTGAGAAGCTCAATAACGTGTAATGCGCACGGGCGTCCTTTTTTACCTGCCACCCTGCTCGTTCGCTACCTTCGAGTGCGCACGCACCGGAATCCCACAAAAAGCACAATGTCACTTGTGCAGACTCCATGGAAGCATCGAGTGATGATGCCATTGTGACGGAAATACGCAATTTGGGCCGGGAGCACTCGAAGCCCGCCTCGGTCCCCGACGCTCTGCGATGCGGTCAACAAGCTTTGCGTCAGTTTTTCTAAAATAGACACAATGTGATTGCCATGCAGTATGCCAGGGTTCAATCCTGCTGAGAATTTAAATTCAAAGCATTTCTTAGCGGACGGCAGGCACCTTGGAACGTTCCTCTCAACTTACCCATTTTTCGCAGAAGGGTATCTTGAAAGGCCAGTTGGTACATGATACTGAGGGAAACGGCGCAAAAAAAGGGACCGAGAAAAAATGAACACATGACGGAGGCAAAATCTAAAAGAAAGTTTACTTACGTGGATTGGGATAAATTTCGGGAGTCACGCAGCGCTCGAGCGGAACAGGGGGAAATCCCGGACTCTCTGGGGCAATGGACAGAGATGCTGCTGCAGGACGTTAGAGCGGTTACCAGAACCATTGAGACAGAGGTACAGACAAACAAAATGGACAGTCGGCTTGCGCATTTACTGGAGGCAAAGCAGTCGCTATTGGCCAGATGGAAGGGTCAGAGACTTAATCGTAGGCTTCGGAAAAAGATAGCAGAGTTAAATACACAAATCGAAGAACATTGCAAAAACTTGTCGAGGCAGCAGTGGGATGAAATTTGTAATTCAGTCGATGGACAAATGCGAACCAGAGGTAAATGGAATCTTTTAAAACACTTGCTTGACGAGTCGGGCACTAAATCTAATCAGAGGGGGGTCCTTGCTAGAATACTTCATCTTGCTCAAAAATCCTCCTCGGGCGCGGAGCTATTGGGGCAGCTTGCTGAGAAGTATCTACCGCTAGCAGTTGATTCCATGCAAGCCTATCCGGGGTATATGGGAACACCTTGTGCCCATTTGGATGAACCCTTCACCATCAGCGATGTGCGACGTGCCCTGCACGAACTTAATGGCCGATCGGCACCGGGTCCAGATAAGGTCACCAACAAAGCGCTTCGGAATTTGGAAGATGACTCTGTTGAATTTCTTACTGATGAGATTAATAGGATTTGGAAGGGAGGTGACATCCCGGAACAATGGAAGTTGGCCAAGGTGATCCTCATTCCCAAGCCCGGTAAAGCACCAAGTTTGGACAATCTGCGCCCCATCTCTCTCACGTCATGCGTGGGAAAGGTGGTGGAACACGTTGTCCAGAACCGAATCGCGGACTACATAGAGCACAGTGATCTCTTCCCTCACTACCTTATTGGCTTTAGGCCAGGCCTCTGTACGCAGGATGCTATGAAAATCATTAAGTGTCAAATTTTAGATAATCATACCAGAGACACCAGGGCGATCCTAGGCTTGGATTTAAAAAAAGCGTTTGATAATGTCCGCCATGATTCTATTTTAGATGCGATCTCAAGTCTCAACCTAGGTTCCTCATTTCATGCGTTTGTCAGATCCTTCCTGTGTGGTCGAAAAGCCATACTTAAAGTTGGAGATCTAGAATCGGATGTGCAAGCGCTGGGAAATAGGGGCACCCCGCAGGGATCTGTTCTATCACCCTTACTTTTTAACATCGTCATGGCTGGTCTCTCGAGGCAGCTTTCTGGAATTTCAGATGTTGGTCATACAATTTATGCCGATGATATCACCATTTGGTGTAGAGGAGGAAGTGATGGCACTGTAGAGGCGGCCCTGCAAGAGGCCATCGACACTACCGAGAGTTTTCTGGAAGACACAGGCCTTTCTTGCTCTCCGGAAAAGTCTGAGCTTCTCCTCTATAAACCGGTCAGGAGGGGCCGTCGACCGCGAGGCTGGGTGCCGCCCCTAGAAAATGACATCCACTTACGTACCAAAAGTGGACGATCAATCCCCAAAGTCGCTTCCATTCGGATCTTAGGTATGACGCTAGAAGCAACGGGCACCAACACCATCACGATTAAAAGGTTGGAAAAAAAGACAGACAGTGTTATTAGGCTCATAAGACGGGTGGCTAACCGAAGGACAGGACTATCAGAGGACAACTTGGTCAGGCTTATACATGCTTTTCTGCTGTGTCATTTTGCATATGTGGCGGCAATGCATGTCTGGAAGAGAATGGAAAGGGACAAGCTTAATGCAATGATCAGGAGAGCTGTAAAGAATGCCCTTGGGCTCCCCAACTACACCCACACCAATCGTCTCCTGCAGTTGGGAATTCATAATACATTGGAGGAAATTGCGGAAGCACAAGAAAGAACACAGGTAATTAGGCTGTCTGGCTCAAAAGCGGGGAGGATGATTCTCGCAGAAATGGGTATTCCACCAGCTCAGATTGAGGCTCTGTACCAAGGGTTGACGAGGGATCAGAAGGAAAACATCATTGTCTCGCCTGCCCCGCGGAACATGCATCCCCAACGTAATGTTGGAAGGAGGAGAGCGCGCGCTCGGGCCCTTCTTCGCCAAGTTGCGGATCTTGACGGGGGGGCCTGTTTCGTAGACGCGGCGCAATATGATGGCCAGAGAGACCGATTCACGGTAGTGGCAATCAACCACAAAGGCATTACAATTAATGCGGCGTCGGTATGCGCCAGAACTGCCAATGCAGCTGAGCAGGTTGCCATCGCCTTGGCTCTTTTAGATCAGCGTAATGAACACATATTTAGCGATTCTAGAGCTGCCATTCGTGCCTTCAGTGTTGGAGCTGTGTGCAAAGAGGCCAAAAATATACTCGGTGATAAGTTGCTTACAACCCATACCATTACATGGTTCCCAGCTCATATGGGAAACATGGACGGAGGGATCATAAATCTCAATGAGTTGGCCCACTCCAGGGCGCGAGGGTTAGCTGTCCGCGGCCATGGAGGACCTTTGGGTCGAACTGGAGATTTCGTAAACAGGGATCCGCCAACTACATATAATGAAATAACCCAACATTTCGCTATGGATAGGAGAATCTTTCCACCTCCACATGCGAAGCTAAATAGAGCGCAGGCGCTTACATTGCGATTACTTCAAACAGAAACGTACCCTAACCCTGCCTTTCTTCACAAGCTTTATCCTGATGTTTATTTAACCAACTCGTGTACAAAATGTGGCGGTTTAGCCACCTTACACCACATGCTCTGGGAGTGCCCTTCGGTACGTGGCACCGATACAGCATCGTCCAGAAAGTGGGACTCCGCTCTCCGGAGCCCAGACATAACATCGCAACTTTGGGCTGTCCAGAGGGCCCACGATGCGGCGCTAGGGCTCGGCCTTACTGTCCCATCGTGGGAGCGGCCCGCCGTGTGCTAGGGCGCACGCCTTCGGACTTGTCAATAAAGTTTTTCCAAACCAAACCAAACGGAAGCGCTGACGAATGACTGTGTGTAAATTTATTGCACCTGGAAATATATAGCTGAAAACACAAAACAAGATAATAAGGAACATCAAGGGCACACAAGGACGGAAAGGAAAACGAATCTGCCACGACTCTAAATGTCGAAGTTTACCACTCAAAAACATTATCTCTTTTTTCCAGGAGGGCGAGTGAAGGCTCGCTGACGCACATGCTTCCTTTTGTCTTGATATGTAAAGCTTCGTCAATTTTGTGCTCTGTCTCGTTACGATACCTTCAGAGTACCTTGCATTCACGAAAGAGCGGGGCGCCGCCGCACAAGGAGCGATGGGCTGCAAAGATGCTGCTTGTTGAAGTCCTGAGAGTATTTGCGTGCTCTCTCAGGTGATCGTAGCAACTGGTGTGACCAGTATAGGACCGACCCCAGGACCCATTTATCGGCGGCCTGCGTGTGGGTGCTTTCGTGATCGCCTCCTTGAGTTTCTTCTTGTTCCTTCATGTGTGCCGCACAGCTTGTTGCAAACGCTCCAAAGCGTACATTTGGAGAGCCGGATCTAGTCTAGCTGCTTGTAACCCTTTTCTACCAACCTCCTTCATCGTCTTGTTGAAAACTAAAGGATATAATAATTATTATTAGTAATATTAAAATTTGAGGCAGGCCAAAATTAGTACGGCTGAGTAAGATGGTTTGACGAATATGTCTCGCTGCTCACAACATAAATAGCATGAAAATCCCATCGTGCACGTCGTCAAACCCTTTTCTTCAGAAATGTTTGGCACATGCCCATATACATGATGCCACGCGCCGTAGTATGCAGGTATGCGCCACAGGTGATTGACAATTTATATCTACCCTGGAATGGCGAGAACAGAGAGTGGTAAATTAAATGCAAGAACGATAAGAAAAATGGGCATCGGCAGCATTGATTGATATGTGGGGTTTAACGTCCCAAAACCACCATATGATTATGCGAGACACCGTAGTGGAGTGCTGTGGAAATTTCGACCACCTGGAGTTCTTTAACGTGCGCCCAAATCTGAGCACACGGGCCTACAACATTTCCGCCTCCGTCGGAAATGCAGCCGCCGCAGCCGGGATTCGATCCCGCGATCTGCGGGTCAGCAGCCGAGTACCTTAGCCACTAGACCACCGTGGCGGGGCTCGGCAGCATTGACCCGACGAATGTAAAGTATATATGTTATAGTTCCAGACGGATTTGAACCCAATCATTCAGTGTGGCAATCAAGTATTTCACCACAGAGCCACACCAGGTCTCAAAATTGCTTTGGAAAAAGACCCTATATATGTAGACTGTATGTTGGTGAAACGTCAATAATAGTTACAGACCTGGCTTTCTCATTGCATTAACATTACAAGTGTACTCCTACGACAGAGGTGGACAGAGGCGTGATGTTGGGCTGAAGTAAATTGTATACTTAAGCGTCATCCACTGAAGTTGATATAAGTAGCACTAGCCAGGGCTGTCGTTCTCGAAAGCAGAAGCGCTACATGTCAGCTTACCGCTTCCAATTTTGGTAATACCGATGTCGCTGTTGGCATCGTTACGCAACTGTAAACCGGTTGCTTAAAATATATGTGACTGTTCAACATATTTGTGCGTAGAGCATTTGTACATATCGGCCTTATTTAACGTTTCATTCAAATAAAATTGCAACACAGTGCCATTCCCTTCGCATGTTCCGCATAATATCGATTCCCATGGTACATGGGATTTGCCGAACTTTTTACTCTCATTCTTTGCATTCGTCGGGTAAATGCGGGTTGCCGCATTTCTTTGACGCTCTTCCATTTAAATATCCTGGGTAGATATAAACTGCAAATCCTTTGTGTGGCATACCCGCATGCCATGCCAGTGGTATAAAGGTATAATGACATATGTTGCGCAAAGTAGCGCTGCAAGGGGGACACTCACGAAGGTGAAAAAAAAACAAACAGCCAAAGCTTGTGAGTGCAAACCATCAACTGTTAATATTTCGAAGTGGAGTGGCCCCACTTCGGGCCACCTCACCGAAGAAGGAAAGGGTACGAGTAAAGGAGTGAAAGTGTAAAGAAAACAAAAGTGAAAAAAAAAATTGGACCCGTGTCTGCATGTTACACCGCAAATGTCGTCGAAAGACGATAGTCTTGCGTCTGGAGAGAGGAAAAAAAACGTTTGTTTGATGTTTTGCGCGATAAAATCGGTGAATGGTATTCTGGAGGCTTAGCGTTAGAGTGTCTTGAGCGTGAAGCGGAGGTGAACGAGCGCATCAAGTCACGTCACGCGTGAGACATGAGCGCTATGCGGCAGTTATCCTAGAAAACGTCCCACCGTGGTGATCTAGAGGCTAAGGTACTCGGCTGCTGACCCGCAGGTCGCGGGATCGAATCCCGGCTGCGGCGGCTGCATTTCCGATGGAGGCGGAATTGTTGTAGGCTCGTGTGCTCAGATTTGGGTGTACGTTAAAGAACCCCAGGTGGTCTACATTTCCGGAGCCCTCCACTACGGCGTCTCTCATAATCATGTGGTGGTTTTTGGACGTCAAACCCCATATATCAATCAATCAATCAATCAATCAATCAATCAATCAATCAATCAATCAATCAATCAATCAATCAATCAATCAATCAATCAATCAGTTGTCCTGGAATATGGGGCGTACGCCATGTGTGCCCGTCTCTGAGATGATAAGGTGTAGAGCGCTAGGTGACGGGTAGGTGCCACCACCGTATCGTCTTAGCAAAGCATTGGAAACACTTGCCGTTTCGTGCAAGCGATGCATGGCCAGCGCAGCGTTATAAAGGCTAACATGCTTAAAATTACCTAAGTAGGCCTTTTCTAGTAAAAAAATACACATACATATTATTGACGTGCTGTTATGGTGCCTCAGATATCCGCAATAATTGTTTTTTAATTGAAAATCGCCCAAGTATGAACGCTGAACCTTGAGCAATATTGGTGCGCGATGCGGATAGGGTCGGCCGTTTGGAGTATCGTTTGGTAACTTTGGTGCCGTTTTGAGAACCGTCAAGGTTGGACAAACAGACACACCAAAATTTTTGCGTGGAAGGTCCCCAAGAAAGACTATCGTCTGTTAAACAGATTAGACACGTGAAACAGCAATCACGCCAATGTTGCGCATGTCGACGCTGCGCAGTGTTCTTCAGCTGCCCCCGAGGCCGTAAAATTTGTGAAAAGAACTTTTTAACGCTATCACGTAGACAAAAATTGGAAAGCGCGTGATTAAATATTCCAACCTGCGCCCCTCACTACGAAGCGAGCTGCCTTAGACAGTTACGCCATGCGTCACTCATTTCCAGGATACTAACGATACAATACAAGCGCACGTGTCGTAAGGTGAAACTCGCAGGATGCCACGCGGGATGAAATGAGAATAACGAGAGACGCGGGTCATGCTACATCTTTGCCCGCGCCGTGTTTGCGTCGTATCGCTGGCAATCCAGGCTAGTTTTCTATGATTTTGGTGTAACGCCCCTCCACTCGCGGCCAGGCGAGGTGGCCAAACAAATAGTAGGGCACCCCATAACTCGTGGCAGCGCGAGCGAGTGAAAGAGAGAGAGATAGAGGTTCAGGAAAAGAAAAGATTCAACTTTTGCAGCCCTCATTGGGAGCACGGCTCAGCGCCTGTATGGCGGGGGGGGGGTGGAAAAGAGAGCATTAAAGATGCGGAGAAGAGAGAAGAAGAAAAAAATGGCGTCCAAGACCAAGGATGTGGCGGGTGGCTTCTATAGCCGGTTGTCTAGTCCAGTGTCCTCAAGGAAGCAAAGAACCACCTCGAAGACCTGGGTGTGGTGCCATGCAGGAAAAAGAACGTCCCTATGTGTGGCCAGGGGCAGACCATGGCGACGGAGTGCAACGAGCAAGACGCCACGTTCTGTGCGAAGCGCTGGGCAAACACGCAACCGATGCACGTTGGTTTCATCTTCCCAGCAAGCAGTGCACGCAGGGTACGATGCCCTGCCAAGCCGATGACGCCGGGCGGCAGGCCAGGAGTAGCTGATGCGTAAGCGAAGGACCTCTCCCTCCTGGTGGAACTCCGGTCAGGCAGCCGGGTCGGTGGCTCTATCCTTCCTACACGATCGTCAGGGTGGCAGCGTAGCAACAGCCTCCTCAATGTGAGTCTCGAAAGGTCGGAGGCGACCACGGTATGGCACACAGGGACGGTGGAGTGATGTGCTTCTTTTGCCAGGGCGTCAGCCTGCTTGTTTCCCTGGATTCCCACACGAGGAAAGACCCAGTGCAGAGAAACGTCAACGACACTGGCAAGGAGGGCATGCGGTTTGGTGACGAGCATCTGCGTTGCGAAGCCTGCTCGCTCCGGCTTAGCCAAGGCCAGCAACGCAGCTCTTGAGTCGCACGCGACAGCCACGGAGCACGTTGGGGGGTTTGCTGCTAGGAGGACAACTGCCAGGTGGAGACAAGCCGTCTCTGCAGCAGTAGAGCAGGCCCCAAAAAGCAGACAGCAGGAGGCCGTCCAACCAAGTGCTGGCGTAATGCAGGAAGCTGTGGCCGAGCCTGTGTCTGGAATGACGGAGCTGTTTGTGTACGCCATAAGCGTTCCAGCCAGCTCTTCCTCTATCTTCGAGGCAGATGCCTGCTTGATTGCGCAAATGGGTGAGCGACGCTTGGAGAGCCCTCCCAGACCAATGTTGATAGCCAGTAGTTTTTCTGTTGGCGGGGGAAGAGGGATAGCTGGAGGCACCGGTCCCACAGCTGCTTGATACATCTGCAGCAGCTCGCCCATCCGAGGTTCTGGTCGACTTTGCAGCTGGGCAAGAAGGGGGTACCCATCAGGCGTATGTGCTAGCCGATCAATGTGTAGAAGCCCATGCTGCATCAGAAGCAGACAGAGAGGCCAGATACCCGCCTCTGCCAGGGTGGCTGCGACTTGAGAGGACCGCGGCAGGCCGAGGACACAGCGAATGAAGCCCCTATGCGGTAACTCGAGGCGCTCTAAAAGCGACCGAGTAACTGATACCACGGAAAATTCGTACAGCAGCCATGATGTTGCTGCTGCTGTGTAAAGACGAAAAGCTCAGGATGGTGAGCTGCCGCGGCCACTTAAGAAGATGCCCTTCACCGCCTTCTGGGTTCTCTTCGCCATGCATATGGCTTCCTTGAATATTGGAGTCCAGGAGAGCCGATGGTCGATGCGAAGCCCGAGATGGGTCACCGAACTCTCGCACGGTATTGTGGTGCCCTCGATGGTCAGACAGGCCACTCGACTCCGTATTATTTGTCTGGGGAGTACAAGAAGTGCCTTCGTTGTGGCCAGAAAGACAGCCAGACCTGCAGATGCAACATGGCCGACTTCAGCATTCAGTGCATTCTGCAGGCAAGATCGGACAGTTCACAAATTCCTGGTAGGGCCCCAATTCCACAAGGCGACGTCGTCAGCGTATATGAAACATTGGACTTGGTAGCGCTTGCCGGAAGGAATGACTTCTCATAGGCGTGCCAATGCGATGTTGAATAAGAAAGGACTCCGTACAGAACCTTGTGGCTCCCCTGTCGGTACCGGTCATGGAGAGCTGAGTGCACGGGTGACTCTCACGCTGAAAAATCGGCCTGACAGAAAGCCCTGTACAAAGCACAGCATGCGACCCTGCACACCCAGGGCTGCTAGTGCCTGCATGACTGCCAGGTGCGCCAGGCCATCAAAGGCATTCCGCACATCCAAGAGCACTAAAAGGGCTGCCTCTTGCATGCTTCTTGCATGCTAAAGAGCCGAGACGACGTCAATAAGCAAAAATGTTGTGCAGAGGTGGTGCCGGAATCCACTCTGCTGCTCGAGAAAGTAGTCGAGTGCCCTAGCAATCCACTCGAGGCGGGCCAAGACCACTGCTTCCATCACCTTGCAAGCGGATGAGGTAAAAGAGACAGACCTGTACGATGACGGGGTCAACGCTGGCTTATGCGATTTTATGATCTGTATGATGATTGCAGTAATCCAGGACTCTGGTAGCTGTCCGCTGTTCCAGATTTCATTGAAGTAGTCAACAGCTCGGCCTTTCTCCCTGTCTGTCAGGTTGGGAAGCATCTGGAACGTAATTCCATCCGCCCCAGGTGCGCTTCGCTGCTTCGAGCAGTTGAGAGACGTGGTCAGTTCATGGAGCAGGAATGATTCGTTGCACAGGGCTACCACTCTCTCAATGGTAAAGGCAGGTTGGCGTAGGTGGGCTACACATACTGGTCTATCAAAGAGCCGGGCCTCTGCTGCTAGTCCTGGTTGTCTCGTTGCACATTGACTCGCCATGAGGTCCACCAGAGTGAGCTCCGGGAGATCCAGAGAGATGGCCACGACCAGTATAGGCTGACGGATGGCTTGCCCGTGCTGCAGTGGTCGCAAAAGCTGCCATGCAGTTGAACTGCGTCGAGAGCTGGAGATGGTACTGCTGACACCCTACCAGCTTCGCTTCCATTGATAGTTTGTGTGGCGTCTACAGATGGCGCTCAGCCGCCTGAAAGCTGTCCAATCTTCTGCCGTGGAACTGCGGATGGCATGGTGCTCGGCCCTTCTTCGCGTGGCCCACAACTGTAGCTGATTGAGGTCAGGAACGGGACGTCCGGGTTCGGTTCTCGATACGACGGTAGCCGCTTTAGCACTGTCGATTACATGCTGCAGGAAGTCTTCCTCCGCAGGCATTGCACTGAGTCGTCGAAATAACCTTCAATTGACCGTAGAGCAAACTCCACTCCTGGGGAGGGAGCAGTGTTGGTGTTCAGGACATCCACAGTAGCTCAGCCCCGAGCACAACAGCTGTCTCCACCCTAGGCAGTATGGTGACCGTTCATGTGCCGCAGAGGAGAAAATTATGGCCCAGGTGAGCTAGTGGGAATGGTTTGACTCTTGAAAGTTTATGTCACAGCAGGGAAGAAAGGAAATGAATGAACCAGAATCACAATATACGTATACGTTACACAATGACCACAATTGACACCACCAGGAGACGCAAGCCATGGATTCACGTGCGCCTGCCACGCACCGTCTACATTTCCTTCTCTTGAGATGGCACACTCTCAGCCTTCGTTCATCGCTCAAAGGAGGGTACTGAGTGGAAAATGCGAGTAAAATGACTTTAAATGCTGATTGATATGTGGGGTTTAACGTCTAAAAATTGCCATATGATTGTGAGACACGATAGTGTAGGGCTCCGGAAATTTCTACCACCTGGGGTTCTTTAAAGTGCATCCAAATCCGAGCACACGGGCCTAGAACATTTCCGCCTCCATCGAAAATGCAGCCGCCGCTACCAGGATTCGATCCCGCCACCTGCGGGTCAGCAGCCGACTACCTTAGCCACTAGACCACCCCGGCGGGGCGACTTTAAATGCGAGCGCAATAGTCTGAGAGTGTCGCATAGAGCGCATGTGCCATGGTGACTCGCAAATTTTTTGGGTTCTCCAGCCTCTTTGTTGCTATAAATTCGTTGCTATCCCATTCGTTGATTTATGATCGTGCTCGTCAGACACTCGTAACCTACCGGGTGCCAGTTTGGTCAATACCAGGTTAAGGTGGCGACAATGACAGAGCCCAGACGTAGGCGGATAGATAGACACATAGACAGATAGATATAAACGTTTTAAGAGCCTTTGGTTCACTTAGAAGTGCTTCGCTTTAATAAATAGTGTAAAAATGCACGCTATGTGGTGAGAATATAACCGAAATGATCAACCTGTTCACGTGAGAGTGACCGACCAGTTCTTGGTGTGCCGTCTTAGCTGGGCTTTTGCAGCCTTAAGAAGTGGAAATTTCTCTCCGCAGCGTCCTTCGTGGTCGTCCTGTTCGGCGTGAAACGCTATGAGGCCCAGTGTCTGCGCAGCGCGTTGAAACAGCCGCGTCGAATTCGGCCCCAGCATCGAGAACCAGTGACTGCCTCGGCGGACCTGCAAGCAGTCGGTCACGTTGGAGTAAGTTGAGATGGCGTCGAGTTCGCTTTGAACGACGCAGAGGGACCAGTACGACGTGGTGCCCACACGTTTGGCTCTGTGGCCCTGGACCTTGTAGTGGTAGCCGCGGAAGGAAGCTGTCACCATGGTCCTATCCAGGAAATCGCGGCCGAAGCTGGCTTCGTTGAACACTGCGTACTCGGAGAGTTCGGTGTTGAAGGACCAGGTGGCCTGGCCACCACTCCTGTACTGCGCTGGGCATGTCAGCTCACTGACGTCGTCCTCGAGGTAGGCGTGGCCCATCCTGACGACGGGCACCATGCGACGCCGCACGAAAGCTCCAGCCGAAAACTTGTCGGCTTCGTTGTTGTAGTCGAAGACTTGAAGAAGCCACAGGCTTCGTGCGTGTAGCCGAGCGTAAAGTGAGTGCACCACGTCGTAGTAGTCACCGGTCAGGTCGTTGTCGTAGTTCATCACGAACCCTTTCAATCCGCTACTGACGACCCAATTGACGATCCGAATAAGCAGCTTCTCCTTGCCCACCGACGCCTGAGACTTAAGCAGCGTCGGTGTGCCGTCCCGGCGACCCACTATGGCCAAGGCTTTAACGCGAGGCGTTCGACCTTGATGCCCAAATGCGTTGGCAGCGCGAATCAGTCCAGCCAGGTGGCGCGCGGGCGGCCCTCGATCGACGTAAACGCCTGTTTCGTTCATCTGCAGGCAGCAGTACACGAAGGCATCGCACACGCCCGACGTCGGGTATTCGAATGTTTCCGGCATAAGGCGGGAGTCGAAGGCGCACCAAAGTTCTCCGTGGGCGATCGGGCTGCGGGCTTTGCCTCGAGCGCTCCACTGGTCGGGCGTGCCGCCGGCGTCATCGGCGCCGAAGATTGCGTTCGAGATGGCTGCACCCAAGATGTACATCAGGAGCAGGGCGAGGCCCGAGATGATCACCACTGCGGGCACGAACACGGCCGTGTAGTTCGCCTTGTGCTTTGCCTCGAGTTGCGCGATGGAATCCCGGCGCTGCGGTTTCTCGTCAACTGCAGCCACTTGGATTTCGTCGCCGGCAGCGGCCATCATCTTCTTCCTTATCCGATGGTGCATGCACAACCTTGCGGAATCGGGCATGACGACAAAAAAAAAAGAGAGAATGAACAGAAATTTTGAATAAGCAACAGGGTGCGAAAAATTCGATAAGAAAGCTATCTTGAAACAACCCAAAAATACTCGTCGTCTAAACAAACACCCAGCAGACAGCGTCCAGAAAAAAAAGAAGAAAAGGAAAAGAAAAGTAAAGTTCTCTAGTCAATGGTGACGTAAGTTAGTGCAACGAGTGATGTCTTTGATAATTGCACGTCCTCTCATTATGGCAGCGATTGCATAGGCTAGAGTAGGACATATTTATAAATAGAGGGTGAGTAACTATGGCCAGATAATTTAATCAGAATTAAGCACTTACTTGCAAGCAACCATAGAAATCTTAGAAGCTTACGTGAGAAGGCTCTAGAAAAACAAACTGCATGTGAACTGTGCGTAGAATAATTTGCCGTGGGCGATTGAGGTACATTTAAGGGCTTCTTACTATTGCGTAGACAAACTTAGTTTGCGCAGAGGGAATGTTATCGCTATAATGCCGAAACGTGGGCAAACATTCAGAATGCCTGAAATGTGGGCGAACATTCAAAAATACCATTCAAAGGAAGGAGAGCGAATGCTTTGTTTTCTTTGTTTCGTGGGGCACCTGTATCAACGAACAGGGTTCAGTGTGAGAACAGTGAGTAATACTCCAAAGCTAGGATTGGCTAGAGCTTCATCATAAAACAGCGCACACACACATTAAGAAGAAAAATAAAGAAATGTACGATGCGAGTGCGGACTATTAGCTGAAATTGTTATCCAATACAGCAGCATACACCCATGAAGATTATCAATCATGCAACATGGAAGTATCGAGGCTACAAACTAGTGATGGTATGCGAGAGTTTAGCAAGAATGTCACAGTCTTAGATAATAATGATACCCTCTTGCTATGCCCCGCCACGGTGGTCTAGTGGCTAAGGTACTCGGCTGCTGACCCGCAGGTCGCGGGATCGAATCCCGGTTGCGGCAGCTGCATTTCCGATAGAAGTGGAAACGTTGTAGGCCCGTGTGCTCAGATTTGGGTGCACGTGAAAGAACCCCAGGTGGTGGAAATTTCCGGAGCCCTCCACTACAGCGTCTCTCATAATCATATGTTGGTTTTGGGACGTTAAACCCCACAAATCAATCAGATCAGAGCTCTTGCTGATGGCACTCACACACAAAGGGGAATGGGCTAAGAACTGGGTGTTAGCAAATTTCATTGTAATTTATATGCACCGACTATCACCGCCTGTGGACTCAAGTTTTTTCCACGGTATGCTTGGCGGGACCGGCAGTGAAGAGCGCAGAATCTTCTAGAAGGTTCTCATACACTCGAGCGAGGTTGGCGCTGGGCAGTTGTTCAACGTGTAATGCAGTGGTTACATAAAACTATAAAAAAAGAAGTGTGCGTGGCAACGTAGCTTGTAAAAAAATTATACACAAAAACGAGGCCAAAGAAAAGTTTTAAAGTATACTACTGGGAACAAAAATCCGCCAATCTGCATCACCCTCGCATGCCTCACCATCAGAACAAGAATAAACAGTGTGGTCAATCCCCCTTGTGAGTATGAGCCAAGATATTTTAAGTGACAAAACAGAAACAAAAATGCCTGGAAGCTGGTTCTCTACGGAATAATTTACATCCATATATTTATGAGAGGCGCACACACATCTGCGGCTAATCACTCTAGCATAGTGGAGAAGAGAAGATCGGCATTTATGCGGTTGTAGCCTTAAGGTACAAAAAAATTCGTCCGTATTTCCAAGAAAGCAACGCTTTACTCCCTTTTTCTTCCATCTAACAACAAAAACAGGCCATTTATCCATTCTCCCTTTCATTCGTAACGACGGTGTCGTTTCGGCAAACGTTCAGGTACGATGCGGGGGCGCTGTCAGCTCGTAAAATTCACGCATTGCGAGGCGCCAGCTGGGAAAAATATGTTTTCCACACCAGTTTCTAAGGTTTTCGAACAGTGCTGGCTAACACTTCCAGTTTTATATACAAAAGAATAGTGAATGATCGCTGCCGTAGCTCTGTTGGTAGATCATCTAGCGCGCTATCCAAAGGTTCTAGGCTCAGTCCTTAAAAGAACAAGTTGTTGGGTGAGTGTGTTGTTCGACTCTTCCTGTGTCTGCGTTTATCGCGCAGTTTAACTCGGAACGGCCCTTACTGGGGCAAGCTTTTTTTGCATCCACATCATTTACTTCCTCCGTGTTCTTGTTTCTTTGCGCATCAAAGTTTATTATTAATATTTATTATTTAAAATAATATTGTAATTACCGCACTACCAATAACAGGAGACAACTAATGTCATCTGTACAGTGATTGGCTTCATTCTTGCTTTTATTAGAAGCTTTCGTTAGGTTTGATACTTAAAAAGGGGTCTTGCAGTACTTCTTCAGCGTTCAAAAAAAAGAAACGCTGCCTATGGGCGATTTAGTCCCCTAAGAACACGTGAGCGAAACATCATGGTGCTGCACGTTGCCTGGAATTCGCAATTAATTGTAAAGGTAAGCTAGGAATTAGTTCATATTCTTTCGATAAATGATGCTGTATATGAAAACCACTATATCATATCCCACTTCAAGGCATTTGTCTGATTAGAGAATCGTGAGCTGCATAGTTACCGAGGCCCTTATCTGTTCCTGCGCTCACTCGCAATTACAATGAAAGTAAAAAGGAAGCAATAGTTCTTAAGCACATGACGCGTGCGTGACGTAGCTTCCTTCTCCCGTTACGCCCTTTCCGGCTTAGCCTTCAGCACGAGAAAATTACTTATTTATTTGTTTATCTGTTTGGTTTGAGTACATAGATAACACGAAGACAGAGGAAACATGGAGGGAACAAGCTGACAACTGCCACCTATAGGGGCACAAAGCCTGCCTGCTCGTTCGGGGAGATAAGGCATAGAGGAAATAAGGAAAGAAAAAAGGAGAGAGAAAACAGACAGCACATATAAAGAGAACGACAAATAGATACGTGAGGCAGTCATTTCCTTTAATGAAGCCATTGGATGGTTACTCGGAAAAGTGTTGTGAGGCCCTTTCGAAAAGCATTTGACGCCAGTCACAATAGTACACCATCTAACACAGGCCTTCTCATGCATAAGAGTGAAGAAAACGTGCGTGCACTCGTTCTAAGCATGCAGCAGTGTTGCATGCTTAGAAGATTTATCAATAATTGAAGGACCAGCACGAGCACATGATAGCGGTAAAATGTGAAAGAAAAAAGCTTTTCAGCCCTTACCGTTATCATCATATCTTGTCGTTAGCAATAAGTAGCATTGCCTTGTGTGTTCGTACCTTCGGAACACTATGGAACAGCCCTGGAGTGTGTAGCTGGTAAATTCTAAGCACGCGCATGGTGCACACCGTTGCTGCCCCGTACTTCAAGTGGACGCCAAGACTATATATGCGAGTGCTGTGGCTGTCCCCTCCAAACGTCGCGTGTACACACGGAAAAACAGCAATAGGCTCGTACGGTTTCTTTCTTTCTTTCTTTCTTTCTTTCTTTCTTTCTTTCTTTCTTTCTTTCTTTCTTCCTTTCTTTCTTACTTTCTTTCTTTCTTTCTTTCTTTCTTTCTTTCTTTCTTTCTTTCTTTCTTTCTTTCTTTCTTTCTTTCAGACACTAAGCATCTCATGACGGCGTTCAATCTGGTGTGCAGCGTGACCATCCTTACTACGCAAACGCGTCCCCTTTCCATCTCTATCCTACGCTACCTACTTTCTCCCCTCCCGTGGCATCCACACCTCCACGGGGCATGCACATTCCCTCCCTTCTATGTCATCTCCTACGCCCCCTCTCTGCCCTCTAGGAAACGCACGTCAAAACGCGCTACTCTGTGCGAGCCTGTATAAGAGGCTGTGGCCCCTCCCCCTTACAGTCTCTCAGAAATCACGTGATGGCGACGAATAACAGGAAAAGAAACTACAGGCATAGTGTGCTCCTCTTGCAAAGACGCGATAACATCGGGCAAGGTGCCCGTGATGAAGGCAACTTTAAGTTCCCTTCATCACTTTTCCTTTAGTTGGAGATTATCTATCCGTCCGTCTGTCCGTCTATCCGTCCATCTATCCGTCCGTGAGTCAGTCGGTTGGTCGGTCCGTCCGTGAGTCCGTCAGTCAGTCAGTCGGTTGGTCGGTCCGTCCGTCCGTGAGTCAGTCAGTCAGTCAGTCAGTCGGTTGGTCGGTCCGTCCGTCCGTGAGTCAGTCAGTCAGTCAGTCAGTCGGTTGGTCGGTCCGTCCGTCCGTGAGTCAGTCAGTCAGTCAGTCAGTCAGTCAGTCAGTCAGTCAGTCAGTCAGTCAGTCAGTCAGTCAGTCAGTCAGTCAGTCAGTCCGTCCGTCCGTCCGTCCGTCCGTCCGTCCGTCCGTCCGTCCGTCCGTCCGTCCGTCCGTCCGTCCGTCCGTCCGTCCGTCCGTCCGTCCGTCCGTCCGTCTATCTATCTATCTATCTATCTATCTATCTATCTATCTATCTATCTATCTATCTATCTATCTATCTATCTATCTATCTATCTATCTATCTATCTATCTATCTATCTATCTATCTATCTATCTATCTATCTATCTATCTATCTATCTATCTATCTATCTATCTATCTATCTATCTAATGTTATTCGCGGTTATGCCACCCAAGAAGATGGACTGCAGGCATGTTGCCAAAAAATATTGGTGCAACTGCGCTACCCCAATCTGCCCAAAAACATGCACCCCGAACCTAATCAGGGCAGAAGAATAGCCGCGCGAGAACTCTACTTAAGGCCTACGGCAGAGACAAGGAGGCGTTATTCGTAGACGCAGCGGAGTACCCTAGTCACAAATCCTACGTTGCGGCAGTAATAAACGCGACCGCAAATGCGTAAACGCGTGCTCCATACGCTCTGATAATTCAGAAATCGCGGAAAAAGTGGCTATTGCACAGGCCATAATTTCCCCAAAGTGTAGGTATGTCATCAGCGACTCGCAGTCGGCAATCCGTAACTATGCACGAGGAAGAATATCTCCCGAGGCAGCCAACATACTCCTCCGCAAGGCAAACCTCATATCATCCGAGGAATTCGAAGAAAGGTATATCATATGGTTCCCAGCCCACACCCCGTGTGCGTCCCTCATTCCAAACCTCAACGAGGAGGCTCACCGCGTAGCGCGAGGTCTCACTAACCGCACTCGCGATGGAGCTTCGCATGAGGTACTGGGAGGAGAGGAGTGGTGGGAGAGGGAGAGAATGTTTAGGTTCTGCGACATTATCCAATTCTACCAAAAGTCGAGGCGCAGGTTTTCACCACCTAGCTCCACATTACATAGACCTAAGGAGGTTGACTGGAGGTGACTTCAAACTAGAACATTTCCAAACCCGAAGCACGTAAATCGCATCTACCCCGAACTATACCCAGATGACTCGTGTAAGCTATGTAGCATGAGACGCGCCACCCTAGAGCATATGTTATGGGAATGCACACAGATACAGGACGCCAATGCAGTCTCCCCAGAACAGCTTGGGGCGTGGTGGAGAGCCGCGCTGATCAGCTCAGATCGGTCAGACCAAATATGTGCCATCCAGCGAGCACGGGAGGCGGCTGAGAGACAGGGTCTCTTCAACGCCCCTGGCGCGGCTTAGCCTACGCCTCAATCCGCTGGTTAAATAAAGTTTGCTCACTCACTCAACTGTGCTACGGGAGAGACGCTGCAAGCGCCGACGAGTGCAGACGCGCTTCAAGTCGACTCCTGCTTTCATGAACAACTTCGCTGTGAAAATCACCACGTTCATTTTTCAGAGTGATATCAGAGGATTCGTATCGTCATCCAGATTCTTAGGATACGAAAGACAAGGTGGGCCAACTGTTTTTCGTCTTTTTACGGCCTTTTCTCGGTGCACACCACACGAGACGCTGTTAAGCCTCGCGAAACAGGCCGGTTCACTCAGGGAGCCGACGCTGTAAACCCACTGGAATCCACCGCGTCGGCAGGCGACACGCAAACACTGACGCCGATTCGAGAACGATGGATGTACAACACGATGATGATGAATTACCAGCCACTACTGAGAGTGAAGAAGGCTTGCACACCATCCACTACGGACGTCGTCAAAAGCCCAGACATGGATCGGTGAGGGACGCTGACGACTGCCTTGGTGGTAACATTAGGGCAAAACCCGGATTTGGTAACACGCAAGCCAAAACGCAGGAAAGACAGATGAACTACATCGAAAAAGAGAGCAGATTGCCCAAGCTACCGGCGGGCGACTACAAAATTGTCATCCGACCCAGAGAAGGCCTATGCGTAGCCGCACTCGGCACAACCGATATAACCAGAGGCATACATGAAGCCGCGGCTACACCACCAGAAGCCCGGCACTTCGACGTAATATGCTCCAACAAGACACAGAACACCATAATAGAAAGCACCCCGAACCCCGACCGAGCGGACTTGTACAAAAAAATCAAGAAAATACTTATACGAGGCAAAGAATATGAAGTGGCAGCGTATGAAACAGCACCAGAAGATACAGCCAAGAGTATCAGTAAAGGAATCCCACCGAAAGAAATTCTTGGTAGTAATGGGGCGGCCCTTGTCACTGAAAGAAACCACAGCATCATCACGGCTAAGCGACTGGGGAATACTACAGCGGTCATTGTGCTCTTCAGTGGAAACAAGGTACCCTCGAGTGAGTGCTATGATGGAGTAATAATACCATGCACGCTATACCACAAGCAAATTGACTACTGCAAGCAGTGCAACAGACTGGGACTTAGAAGTGACGTGTGCCGCGATTCCCAAGATAAACTTTGTGCTGCATGGTTGCGGCACTCACAACTCCAAAGACGACCACAGATGTGACCGTAGCTCTCAAATCTGTGGAAAAGACCACGCTACAGCCGATAAAAGCTGCACGGCCAGGTTCAAGAAACCTTAGATTGTAAAACAGAGACAATGGGCCTGACTACGAGAACATCAAACGCAAAGCACATCTCCACTATGAGGGCGTTCACGAGAGCGCTCGACATTGATACTTGGAAAACGACAACAAACAAGATCCCGCGCCGATTCAAGGCACCGCGGCGATACAAGCTCCAACCCCAGTTCCAGGTCGGGATCGGTGTCTAAGTGACCAACAAACAAGTTGAGCTGGGCAGATAGAGTACGCGGCTTGCGACTGGAGGGAACTGAGCAGGTTAAAAATAACAACGGTTGCAATAGCATCAGTCAAGAGCTAGAACGGCTTAAAGATGAAAACAGACGAATGAAAGAAATAATAGAGCAGATGCAAGCTCAAATAGAACTCCTCACTATGAAACGCGAATGTGGCGAATCCACACGCGAATACGAAGGGAACGAGAAACAGCTAATTACAGATATACAAGACATCTACATGTCCAAATCACCACCACTACAATATAAAAACTATACAGGCAAAGCAAACCCCAACATGGACAAAAACTTTGAGGCAGCGGAGATTAGAGCGGTGCTCCACAAATAAATATAAAATGAGCACCGGGACATGATGGAGTCACCAACCGAGCATTACGTAACCTGAAGAATAAATTCATAGAATATTTAACCAGATATATAAGGAAATGTTGGACAGAAGGGGCAATGCCCGACGCGTGGGAAGAGGCTAGATCAATCCTTATACCAAACAAAACCTGGATAGCCAATTAACAAAGTAAATCTCCAACCCATCTCATTGACGTTATGTGTAGCAAAAGTAATGGAACATGCATTTCTAAATAGAGCCGACAACTATATTGAGGATGGCGAATACTATTCACACGTGATGATAGGCATCCGTCGTCACCTAGGCACCCAAGGCGCCATGCTACAGATTAAACACCAAATCACAAACTACCCCACAAACTTTCACACGAGCCATACTCGGTCTGGACCTTAAAAAATAATTTGACAATGCAGCCCATGAAACAATTCTCAGCCGCATATAGAGCTTAAACATGGGTAAGCGAGCCTATAGTTACGCCAGAAACTTCTTGACCAACAAAAAAAAAAAACAAAGCTCAGCTTAGGAGGCCTTACATTTCATCTCCAAGAACTGGGCTGCAGAGGCACTCCACAGGGCTCCATAATATTGCCAATGCTCTTTTTTCTAATGATGATTGGACTACCGAAAGAGGTGAATAAAATCCTGAGAGTATATCGCTCTATCTACGCGGATGACATCGCAATATGAGTTAGTGACGGCAGTGACGGCTACATAAAACAGAGACTCCAAGAAACAATAGGAACAGTTGAGCGATACCTGGAAGGCACAGGACTCGCATGCTCCCCGGAGAAATCAGAACTTCTTCTCTACAGGCCAGCAATCAGAGGCAGACCACCCAAGTCAGACGGAAAACAAGCGGCAATATTAGGAAATTAGGATTCACACACAGGACGGCATAGCTGCCGTCCTCTGTGTGAATCGGGTACTGGGATTAGTCATCGGGGCTAACGGCGCCAACGGCGAGACTATACGCAGACTAAAGGATAAAGTCACGAACGCCATGAGAGTGATTCGCAGGGTCACGAATAAACACCGAGGTATGCAAAAAAGCCCACGTAATTTGCCTAATCCAGGCCTTCGTCATAAGCCACGTAAAATACGTAGCAGCATACCACGACTGGCAAAAAGCTGAAACTAACAAAATAAATGCACTCATCCAGAAGGTCTACAAACAAGTGATAGGAATATCTGAGTATGCTAGCACAGACCTTTTTCTTCAGCTAGGACTACACAATACGCTTGAAGAGATTATAGAAGCTCAGAGCATATCCCAGCTTGAAAGGCTCACTAAAACTAAAACGGGAAGAAATATATTGAGTAGATTAGGAATTATGTACCAGGCACAACATGGTGTCAAACATGGCATCCCCAATACAATCAGAGCTAAGATCGTCTCTAACCCGATACCGAAAAACATGAACCCCATTATCAACATGGACCGCAGAAAACACCGAACAAATGCACTGCTCAAAACATATCGCACGAACAGTGAATCTTTTTTTTTGTAGATGCTAGCCCATACCCTGAACGAAAGGTGCACATTGCTGTCACGATCGACACATCCGGAATTTGTAATGATGCGTGCTCTGGCATAACAAACAATATAGAGGAGGCTGAGGAGGTAGCCATAGCCATGGCTATCACCTCCAACAAGCACTAATTCACACTGAGCGATTAGCAAGTAGCCAACAGAAATTTTACGCATGGATGGAGTTCACGGCAAGCCCTCAGAATCATCGTTAATAACCAAAAACTACACAAACTAGATGAACCCAAATACCTCGTATGGTTCCCGGCGCCCACAGAGACTGATTAATCCAATCCAAACAAGCTGGTTCATGAGTTGTTGCGAGAATTAACTCACCGCGCAACCCGACTGGTGCCGCCGACGTACCACACAGAGACTGATTTACAAGCTACGCAGAATACATGCAACCCTACAGAGAAGCAAGGCGCGTCTTTCCCGCACCTCACCCGAGTCTAAACAGGCAAGAAGCATCGAAATACCGACAGCTACCGACGAACTGCTACCCGAAACCTGTGCACCTTCATAAGAGCTACCCACACTTATACCCGGACAATAAATGTAAGCTATGTGTAACAGCAAAGGCGTCTTACAAACATATACTATGGGGATGCCCCAACTTATCAACAAGTTGTCCTGAGGTCCTCCGGGAGCAGTGGTGGATTGTGCTGCTCAGCGCGGAGGTTCAAGACCAAAAATGGTCTTGAACCTCCAAGCTGAGCAGCACAAGCCGCCTCACTCACTCACTCACTCACTCACTCACTCACTCACTCACTCACTCACTCACTCACTCACTCACTCACTCACTCACTCACTCACTCACTCACTCACTCACTCACTCACTCACTCACGCCAGATCTAGCGTTCTAGTCAAGCAACATTTTGCTTCTCCCTTGTATTACCTAGCTTGCAACAAACCATGCTTTACAGGAGCACAAGGCTGATGCCATTAAGCAATGAATTAAGGTAGTTTCTGTTTACAAGCCAGAAAGTAAGCCTCCCCACCACCACCCAAGTACACCTCGCAGCCTATTTGAGCCTTAACTTCCAGGCAGCCCCAGTATATTTTAATTGACACGCGGCATGACACGCTCCTATATCTAGTGATTTCTAAATACTCGACTGCTAGCGGTACCGCGTTCACGCAGGATGTCGAGTGCTCACCTTCCCCACACTGCACTGGCACTCTCCTGCATTAGACAAAATAAACAGCTGTGTTTCCCATGGCACGTGTGCTCCTGACATTGTAGACTAAAGCAAGACCAGCGAAGAAAGCTCAGGCAGAAGCGCACTCAGCTCATGCACCTCCAACCGCGAGCGTGCATAATCTTCCTGCGTACGGCGAATTCTGCGCATGACGTCATACTTTGGCATGAACGTCTGCGTGCAGGTTCAATCATTCGGAACGGAGATAAAATAGCCTACAGTGGCAACTCCCGATCTAAAGCAAATTGAATCCCAAACAAAAAAGGAACCGCACAGCGCTGTGTTAAAATGTTTGCCTGCGTCGTATCACGCTCAAAGGAGATTTCGAAACGGCCATAGACGAAAGGTAGGAGGAGAAGGAAGATTACAAAGCTGAGTAAAAACGAAAACATGAAGTTAGTAGTGGCGAAAAAAACCCACTTTTTCGACTATACGGCTACACGGATTGACTTCCCGAAATACTTGGAAAGTGGCCCACGCGTCTAAAAAGGTGGTTGCGGGCTCACGTTTCGAACCTGCATTAGTACATGCGAAACGGGAAGAAGTCCACAATCTAAGGGAGAGCTCCGTGACGCCTGCCACTGAGCCGTTTCAGAGTCGGTGCAATCCAATCATGCGAAGAAAGGAACCGTTGGTATATGTGTACCTGTTACTTAGTGATCATGAACGCATATCAAAGGAGTCACTGTAAGCCCCATCAATAGTCCGCCACTTCCTCCCGCCGTAGTAGGTAAGGGCGCCGTCGGGGTTACGTTGGTCGGCATGTGCGCTTACACTTATTGCGACCCAGTGAGCTCCGGTGAAGAAAAGCAACACCCTCTCGCTGTACTGCATGTTCATATATAGTTCTTCGTTTGAAAATGTAGTATACTATGACCTGTGAATAGTATGCTTTTGACGTAAAAACAAATAACATCAACAAAAAACGAAACAACACTAGCATAGTGGACAAGAAAGGTTTTATCAGATCACCACGATTCGTTTTGATAGTTGTAGTATAGTGAACCCTCGCACTGCTTTTTCGTACACCTCTCCAGTGATCGCGTGTCGGCCTCTCATGTGATTGTCGACAAGAACCAACTATGCGCAATGTCGTGAATGAAAATGTCAAGGCGTATCATAATGTTTCTTATCTTGTCGCTCTGGCTCGTCACACGTTAAGTGACCTTGCTTCGCTCATACATAGCTACGTACGTAACAAATGCGAGAGCTCGATTTATTTAGGACTGTTCTGCACCTGCGAGATCTATATTGCACAGCAATGCATTGATTGATTGATTTGTGGGGTTTAACGTCCCAAAACCACTATATGATTATGAGAGACGCCGTAGTGGAGGGCTCCGGAAATTTTGACCACCTGGGGTTCGCACAGCAATGCATGGTTTTCTGCAGGTGCTGGGACCAAAATGCTCCCTGGGTAGTCCATGGGGTCTTTATGATGATATTTGAGGAATAAATAAAAATAAGACCGTACTTAATTTACAGTGGGCCAGGTAATGCTTTACATGAGAGTTCGAAGCAAGCTCCAGAATACTATTATAACTTAATGTGCCCTCTGCTTCACACTTAGGGGAAATGTCTCAGCGCATGTCGTCACGATGCATCCAGCACCGCCGTCGCGTGCAGGCAGCACCTAGCGCATGCGCAGACACTTGAGGCGCGTGCTGTTTAATAGCATCGTCTGCGACGGTAAGAATAAAACCAACGTGAATGAGTTCAGGAATACTGAAGTTCCACATAACGACCTGAGCGTGCTTCTTATCGATGGTATTTCATTGCGTGAGGCAGCACTCACTCGCCGGCGCCGAAATACAAGCGTGAAGCTTCCTCCTTCACTTGGTTCCTCGTTTTGCATGTCCAGAGTGGCAGTGACGATGGTGCCAATTTCAGGCGGCAGTGAGGCACACCGTGACGCGATGAGCAACATCGGCCCAGTGCTTGGCATAACATTGAAATTCGCCCACTGCCCAACAATGCAGCAAGCAAGCGCCGCCGTAGCCGGCGACGCGGCTCAACCGTTTAGCACTACTGCCGTCAAGCGGCGTCTGCGCACGTGCGAGCCGATTGCCGCGCTGCGGCCATGATGCGGCCATGATGCCGGCCGCATCATGGCCGCATCGCGGTGCCACGCACTCCAAGATTTCCTCTTAGTGTGAAACATACTTCACAATGAAAGCATCCGTAAAGTGATCCAACACGAAATTGAGAGGGTCCAAACTTTGCCCCTACGTGCGATAGAGCCTGTACGTGTATTACCTGTTAGGACCCACAGGACAGATAGATAGATAGATAGATAAATAGATAGATACATAGATAGATAGATAGATAGATAGATAGATAGATAGATAGATAGATAGATAGATAGATAGATAGATAGATAGATAGATAGATAGATAGATAGATAGATGAATAAACGCTTACATGACTCGGGCTGCTTTTTGTAAGTTCTGACTGACCTGACACGCGTCTCTCATAATCATAAGGTAGTTTTTGGTCGTTAAACCCCACATATCAATCAGTCTGACTGACCTTACTGCCACATGGGTTTGTTATAAATAGACGTTGAAACCCGAGTCAGCGAAAATTGGTAAACAATAAGCGGCGCTATACGCCAAAGTCTCCACGGTAACGAGTGGAAAGTCGCTCTCGCAACGGTGGCTCGGCAGGTGATACACGTCACGCGGGGATATGTCGAATTTCACGGAGTCCTGCTACCGAGCTGCCCTCAAGGGAGAGACAGGAGCGCAACAAGAATTGAGGCATAGCGGGTAAAAGTCACCTTTCACTCGCGCTTCGTCGAGGCCAGCGCCATAAGGCAACAACAAAAAACACGTTTTATCGGTCGGACTGCTGCTCTCCCGCTTTTTTTCGCTTCTCCTTCGACGCAAGCGCAGCCGTCAAGCTGTCTGAGCCGGAAAGAAGAATGGCGCGGCGTCTCTCGCACGTCACTATTGTGACAGCGAATTGGGTTGCGCTCGGTGGTTTTGCGCAAATGCTCGAATCCCGCTGTCACTCCGGGATTTCGGCTCGACGGACGACGACTCCCGAAAGAGAGAACCGCGCGCACGGAGAGGACGGTCAATCTGATCCGCACCAAATCCTCCCAACAAGCGTTGCCGGCCAGAGAAATGTTGGGCGCGTCCAAGCACATTCACTTTATCTTTCACTCTTTCCACAGAGTTTGCCTGTCTTCTTTTTTGCTTTGCTCACGGAACAGCTCCGTGATCTGCCCGCGATGGAACAAATCCGTACACCTTTTTTATATCTTGTTTTATAATAAAGTAATATGACCGATTTACACTAAGGCCGTGCAGATGCCATGCGCAAGAAAAGCAGATCTGACTGAACTGACTGTCAGAGTTTTTTTTGTGACCCGAGTCCAGAATGAAACTTTTTGTTATGTCTCCGGACCACCCTGTCAAATGCCGGTGCCAGTTTTCTGTAAATCATGACTAAAATGAAAACAAAACAATATCAAACAGGGCACATATATGATAGAGTGCCATATGTCATACATAAAAATTGGGGAAGTATAATTAGTAGGAATTAGTAAAAAAATATGACAGCTACGTACCACTGGTGCGAAGAGTCTAAAAAAGCAAAGCCGGTAGCCTAGCCCTCCTATTTTACTTCATCTGCATAATGATAATCAATCTAGTTTGACGTCCTAAAACCACTAAGAGACGCCGTAGTAGGAGGGCTCCAGTGAATTAGACGACCTAATGGGCACCTAAATATACGTACATTGGCATCGAGCACTTTCGACTCCATCGAAAAGGTAGCCGCCGCGGCTGGGATTCGATCCCGCGACATACGGATCAGCAGTCAGGCGCCATAACCATCACACCACCATGGCGGGTTATTTCATTCTCACCCTCGTTTAACGTTCTTATCCCTTCCTACCATGAAATAAACGTGGCTATGCCGTGTAGTCGCCTCTATCCTCCGCTTTACCCTGTATTCGTCCTAATCAGTTTCCTTTCCAGCTGTCTGTTTCTCCCTTTCTCTTTTTCTTCTCTACCCTCTTTCTCATATTTCTTGTCCACTTGCCTAGTCCCCAGTGTGGGGTAGCCAAACGGATGTATTTCTGGTTAACCTCCCTGCCTTTCTCCTTTTGTTGCTTCCTCCTCTTTCTATTGCTCAACGTTTTTAGCTCTCTCTCTATTTTTGCCTTTTATTTGTTTTTATTTCGCTATTTCAACTGCACTGCCTATTTCATCCACGACGTTTCGACTATCCCCCCACACATACTCGATACTGAAACTGAATATATATCAAAACGTTTATTTGAAAAAAAAAAAACAAGGAAAAAAATAGATACGCGGAGCATGTGGGTGGGGCCCCTATTCCAGGGCTCCACTGGCTTTAGCGGCCCGCTGCGCCTGGTCGAGGAGCGCTAGTTGCACCCCCAGATCTTCGCTGGCGAGCAAAGTCTCCCACTGCTCTTATTGAAACTGAAACTGTCCTTTGTGGGTAGGGGTAATAAAGATGTATCTAATGCCTTCCGATGCACCACCATTCCCTTTTTTACGATTTTCGACGCCAACATTTCTGCTTACATAAATTCCATGAAATCTTCCAAAGCTCGTGTCAGTGCTCCTTTATAGAAAATGCCTGCTGGAAACCGTTTCGTTTGTTGACGTTCGACTTCTCTTTAAATACCCCACTCTCAGCACCTCCGAAAGCTACATGGCGGACGCCTGCACGGAGCGACATGGACGCCCGCGTACTTCAGGTCTCGAGCGGCACCCATATTATCCGCTTTTTATTGACTCTTCGATCGGTAGCCTCGTATGCTCTTCGTGTTTTACAACGGGGGAAGTGATAAAATTGCTTAACGAGAGGGTGCCAGCTGTAAACACCTGCTGTAAAATGCGAGCATCATTCGCTAGATTTGCGTATGCAAAACACACATACTTAGTCATCGTCTCTCACAGCTTACCTGCACTCGTTTTATCTCTCAGCCCTCTCTAATTTGCTTTGTCTTGCGCTAGCTCAGTCCAGTTCGTCCCGGTGAACTTTTTTGTGTTTTTGTTCTAACTAGCTTCTGTTCTTAGCTTCTTTTAGCGAGGAAGCTGTTTGAGCTGGAAGTTCGGCCCTGAGGAGTTCGCAAAAACGGCAACTATATTATCTATGACGTCACTGCATGTTGCTTAGCAACACCTGACATGGCTGCGCCCCTCTTTGCCCACAGATGGTTTCACCAATGCTTGCCGTTCCCTAGCAGTATTGTGTGTTCACTGAAAACGAGCCCTAGAAGTCGACTCACTTGGACTCACTCAGACCCTGTTTGAGTCGAGAGTCCGAGGGAGTCCGGTTTAAGAAACTTTTGATTAGTATAAACAAAAGACTGCCGGAGCACAAGTACAACGTGACTGCTAAAATGTCAGGTGATCCAGGTATCCACTGCTGAGACTGTCAATACTGGACTGAGTTCAGAGTACGAGTGTTACGGGCAGATGTGGTGACAATAGCACGTGAGATATCCCAGAAGACCAAATGTTCACGACCCGAAAAATAGGGGGGGGGGGGGGACTTAAGTTTCACCTTTAAAAGCTTAATGTGATTACAATGTCGCGTGTCTATAGCGCATACTTTTTATTTTACGATGTTACTCGAAAAGTTTGAATAATGGTGATATTTCGCTCAAAACCAACGACTCCCACGCCGACATCGGAATTTCTGCGAAACTAGCTCTCTAACGCCACCACGTTAAATGACAACGGCGTCAGTTTTCAGCGAAATTCCTCATAAGTAAAAAGCTACGTTATTTATCGAGGGCTGGGTAATCATGGTCACTTCTTGATTTCTGCTAAGAACGTGTACATCTCAGGCTTTGTTCCTTTTCTTAGTTCTTTTGCTGTTTATTGTTACCGCGCTGTCAGAACCACAGAGCTTCGTTTGCTAGTCAACACCGTGTGCCTTTGTCCTGTGTCCTTAGGACGTATGCTCTTATTTTTCTTCCTTGTGATGACGACCAGCCTACTCTCGATATGTGTTCGGCAGCTTTAGATTAACTAATCAAATGCCAAATCATAGAATTCTACCGCTGCAAAAATCTATGGCATTGAAAAAGAAAGCGAAATATAAAGTAATAGCGTCGCACCGTGACATAGATATATATCGCATCCTTTTGATTTCCTGCTTAGCGTGAAAAGTGCGTTATGTAAAAATTGCTCAAAACTGCTATCAGCTGCAGTCGGCAAAGAACACCTCATTTATGTGTTCACCGAGGTAGCGTAGTTTTATTTAAGCCTCACCATCAAAATACACGTCCCAATAACATGCGAAGTAATTAAGATCTGTCCAAAATGGTATTATTGAATTATCATCAGGCCTTTCAACGAAAACGAACGTGCAGAGATCTTTGTCCACCCAGTGTTTTTCACTCAAACAAGAAATAGAAGGCGGTAAGTGCCCAAGATTAGCAAAGCAAATAGGAAAGCATTGGAGATTTCATCCAGATATACTATACTTCTCTGATATACGCTATAGTCGCCGAGGTTTCCGTCGTCGTGATAAGATGAGCTAGAATGAAATTAGTACGTGTTGGTAGATTTGCGTGATATACTGGCTAAGACTGTTCTATGAGCTTGTGGCATGATGCCCTCCAAGGAAAAAAAAAGGCTGGCATATTCATTAACTAAACACTAACCATTCACTTGTCACTAAAAGCACTAACCCCGCAGTGAGTGAATGTAGTAAAATACAGGTTAGCAAAATCTGCTACTTACTTAGTAACTGAATATTGCTGACCCAATAGATCAGTTTATAACTGAAGTTCCAGTACCTGCGCTAGAAACCCTGTAATAGTATGTGTAATAGTATGCGACTACCTCAAGTATACAACGATTTTGCCAATCAGGCTTTCATGCCTGTTTTGCTTACATAGGCGTGTGCATTGCCGAATTTAGATGATCCCGGTACAAAAGTATATATATGGTATAAAATACGAAGTGGCATTGTCCTCATACTTTCATTAATGGCTGCCAATTACTTCATGCAGTTACCATGATAAGTGCGCACCACAGTAATTGACATAAAAGAATGAACAGATCGTAAACGAGAACACGCAAACACACACGCACAGCATCAAACCCCGTGCGTAGCTGGTATGCATTATAGCAGCAGATTCCAGGCTTTTTATGTTTGTACTTTGGAATAGCACACCATGCCTTGGTTGGCGGTCATAGAATCTAGAAAGATATTTGACGTTTACGGACACCGGTGGTGGCGGAGAACTACAGCACAGAAAATTGCTGCTGCTGCTGCTGCGATCTTTTTCCAGCTTTCGCTGTAAAAAAAATGGCAGCATATCCACGGAGTGAATGATGGAGAGTGGGGCGAAGCATTCGTCCGTCCATTCGTTCTTGCTTCCGTCCGTCCATGCGTCCGTCTGTGTGACCGTCCGTGCGTCCATCCGCCCGTCCGTGCGTGCGTCTCTTCGTGCGTACGTCCCTGCGTTGCCCATGCATCTGCCCCTGCGTCCGTTCATGCGTTTATCCATGCATCAGTCTGTGTGTCCGTTCGTACATCTATTCAGCACTCCAAGCACCATCTCGCATCTTTTCATCATATATTCCCCATATAGAACATCCAGCGGATATTCAAAGGACTAAACGAGAGGTGGCACACGCACACTTTCTTACGGCTTGCGCTTCGTGTCTACTTCCCACCTTTGACCACCTCGAGTTCATGGTATATACTAGTTCACTATATTCATGGCACTGTGGCCCAACGCTCGCTAAACCTTTCTAAAACCAAGGAGCTTACGCCCAGCGAGAATAACATAGCAACCCTTTCTTGTCAGATAGTGCTCAATGTACATGTCAAAGGCTGCTAATGGGAAATGACAGGCAGGATAATTCGGCATTTAGTTAATCCGCACGCTGCAAAGTTTTTATTGTTCAACAACGCACAGAAGAAATCTCTCACCGGCACCACCTTGGAGGTCAAAATGTAAGACTGGTTACACACTACGACTACTACTACGACTACGAGAGACGAACGGGTGCCGCTATAAGGAGCTTTGCCCCTAAAATTGGTAGATCCCCCGTAAAGTGGGAATGGATGATATGCGAAGCATGAATGAGAAATGTTCATATGTCACTTTAATATTAGCACAACGTTACGAGGTGGAAATAAATGATGCCGTACTTGACTTCCGTTTCATGATTATTATGTTCGGATGTGTCGTTTACCTTCCTCAAGGTATTTAAGAAATACAGGAATAGGCTAACAAAAAAATTGCGTAAGGCACGAGCGGAATACTACTCTACTTTACTTGAAGTTAAAAACGGTCGCCATGATTTGCTGTGGTCAAGATTAAATCTCTTACTTAGACGGGAACAACCACAGGCTTCCCTACGTATGTTAAAGCTAAATGATAAAGATATATCTGGAGTAGAACTGGCGGAAGTTTTCAACAACTTTTTTACAACTCTCGCCCATAACAGTCCGTCCGATGATTCTAATAAATACATTAATTCTTTTAATAATGATACAATATTCCTGAGCCCTGTTACAACAGAAGAAGTTATAGCAGTATTACAAAACCTTAAAAACAGTCATAGCTGTGACATTGATGGCATTCAAGTGAGACCTGTGAAACATGTTGCCGCCGTCATTGCGCCTACTCTTGCAGACATATTTAACCTATGTTTAGATACCGGTACATTTCCTAAAAAAATGCAAGTTGCTAAAGTAACGGTTCTATATAAGAAAGGAGATCGCAATGATTTAGGTAATTATAGACCAGTATCCATACTTCCAATATTTTCGAAAGTTTTTGAGAAAGTATTATATACTAGGTTGTATGATTTTATTAATAAACATAGCCTACTATCACCAAATCAATTTGGGTTTTGTAAAAATAAATCTGCTGAACTAGCACTACTCGAACAAAAGGAATATATATTAACACAGTTTGAAAAGAAAGCCTTCGTTATTGGTATCTTCGTAGATTTCTCGAAGGCGTTTGATCTTGTCAATCACACTATACTCCTGCAAAACTTAGAATGTTATGGTATTCGTGGACAGGCGCAGTTGCTCCTGAAATCATATCTATCGCATAGAAAACAGGCTGTTTGCATTGACAACATAAAATCTGAACTAAAGTCTGTTACCTGTGGCGTTCCACAGGGCAGTATATTAGGACCATTGCTTTTTAATATGTATCTTAACGACATTTGCAATATCAACACCACTGCTAAATTTATCATCTATGCTGATGATACTAGCATCTTTTTTACTGGAAATAATCTTGATATCCTTGTTCGGGATTGCAATGATACCATGAGTGAGCTACAAAAATGGTCAGAATCCAAGTGCATGCGTATCAATGAGAAGAAAACACAAGCTGTCGTATTCCGCCCTAAAAATAAACCAGTTCCTTTTTCCTTCGGCATTAAACTGAACTCACGATGTATAGATGTGGTCGAACAATTTAAGTGCCTCGGAGTGGTTTTTTCCTCCTCTATGTCTTGGGAACAGCATGTGGATCACATTTCAACGAAACTGGCTCAAATAACTGGGATCGTAGGCAGGCTCAAATACGTTCTCCCAAAACCAATAAAACTACTATTGTACAATTCCCTTTTTTACTCTTATTTAAACTATTGCCACTTAGTCTGGGGCACGACTACTCCTGGCTGTCTTCAGCGTATCTACATTCTGCAAAAGAGATTCCTTCGTCATGTTCATAATGTACCTTGGCACTCGCCCAGTGCAGATCTCTTTTTGCAAAGTAATGTAATAAAGATCGAGAACTTGTACAAATTCCGTTTGAGTGTTAGGTTTCAACTCGAAACTCTAAAAAATATAAACCATCTACGATACCTTGCTGATTTGCATGCACGAAAAATGACATTTATGACAAGGCATGGAGAGTCTTGGGTTGTGCCGACACCCAGAATAAACTTAGGTCGACAACGCCTGCAATTTACTCTTCCTTCCCTTCTAAATTCATATTTACATAGTGGTTTTGATCTCTTCAGTTCGTCAAAGAATACTTTGCGTGCCATGTACGTTAATATGTAAACTTAGTTTTTTTTGAATATTATTTATACTCTATTTTTAGAGTCTTTTTTGTATTTGTCGATTATTGTTTATTTGCCATTACACTATGTTAATACTGTTGTTTAATGAACATTGCTGTGAAGCTGCTGCTAAGCAAAAGGGTGTCGCGGCTTTGTCAAGCTGTCTCTGACAGCTTTTTCTGCGCCTCCACTGTCTGTACCCCTACAAGGCAGAAATAAAGAATTTGAAATATATTCATGTCACGTGATACCAAATTTAGTATATGTGGAGCTAGCGAAACGGCCGCGAGCACGCTATTAGCGTAGTTTGTCGTGATGTTCTTACATGACACGCGTGTCGGATTATTACGTTTGCACTAGTCATATATTTTGTCATCCATTCACGCAACGAAACACTAAATTTGGCATATGTGGAGCTAGCAAAACGGCCGTGAGCGCATCATGAAGGGCTTGACGCGCGAGCACGTTTGGCACAGCGACGCTACGTTAGCAAAACGGGAGCACTTTATAAGGCTGGTGCCCACTGGCGACTAGCAGCGGTCGCGCGACCATTTGCGACTGGCGACCAAAAATCGACTGATGTTCACACCGGCAGGGGCTGCATGCGAGCAGCCGGAAGTCGCAAAAGCTGAGAGTCACGTCCGGATTTCGTTATCAGCGAGAACTCTAGAGACCGGCGCCGTTCAGCTGATCACCGCCAGCTGACTCAGCTGAGTGAGCGGAGCAAACCGGGCGCGCCGCATTTATTGTTTTTGTACGTTCTCGCACAGCGTTCTCAACAGCGTCAAATTCGATTCAAGCGAAGAACAAGACATTGTCATGGTGCTGATGCGCTGTGCCATAGTGTCAGCGCTGGTATCATGGATGCATCCCCCCCAAAAAAAAAAATTGCCCGCAGCTTCCCTCGGGGGAACACTGAGGAGGATGCGGAGCATATAATTGGTTAACGGGGTGTTAAAGTGCGACTTACTTGGGTCGATGGCTAAATTGGTTAACGTGGTTGCGAAATGGGGTGTTAAATTGCGACTTACTTGGGTCGATGGCTAAATTGGTTAACGTGGTTGTAGGAGGGGGTGTTAAATGAGTGAACACGTACACACGGATGCGAAAGGGCGGCGCTGGTCGAAGGGACGTCGATCATTGTGTTTGTGGATTCGTTGGCATTCATTTCACCGCGACCTTGGACGTCGACGCGCCGTACAAACCAACCGACGAGCGGCAACTGAGCGAGCGAGCGCCGACCTTGAGTATATATACAGCGCGACGGCGCATGCACTGTCAGCTGTCGAATGTTCGAGAAGGGGGAGAAGCGCAACGGCGCATGCGCGCGCGTCAGCTGCCGATGTTCTCGAAGCGCGCCGTACAAACCAACCGACGAGCGGCAACTGAGCGAGCGAGCGCCGACCTTGAGTATATATACAGCGCGACGGCGCATGCACTGTCAGCTGTCGAATGTTCGAGAAGGGGAAGAAGCGCAACGGCGCATGCGCGCGCGTCAGCTGCCGATGTTCTCGAAGCGCGACGGCGCATGCGCGCGCGTCAGCTGCCGATGTTCTCGAAGCGTGACGGCGCATGCGCGCTACATTATACAGCTAGCGAATGTTCGTGAAGAGGAGAAGCGCATGCGGTGTGTAGAGGAGGAAGGGTGCACAGATGGTGGAGGAGTGAAGCGCGCGCGGTGTGTAGAGGAGGAAGGGATGCACAGATGGTGGAAGAAGGAGGAGGAAGCTTGCGGACGGCGCCGCACTACAAGCCTCGAGTATTAGATGCTCCGCATCTAAAACGGTAGTGGGTGTGACCGTCCTTTCGACACGGGAGTTGGTCGGCCATGCAAGACACCTGCCTCCCGAGCTGCGCTGAGATGACGAGGAGTATTTTCGACAGTCGTACGTATTCAGAAACGGTCCTTGAATATAAATTGACTTGCCACAGTCTAACGCGTCTCGCACAACGCGTCTGGAACGCGGTGTCTTAAGTTGTTGCCAAGGCATGAAGCACAAACGCGTTCCAAACGCACTGCATTGAAGGTGGTGACAAATCAAGTTCACGACAATAAAACGCTTCTGAATTCGGGGAAAAGATAGTGCACAATTTATTTTCTCTTTATTTTGACGGTGTTTACCTTCTGGCGAATACCACCACGTAAATTGGACGCTTTGCTTGAGCTGGTGCGCCACGCCATGTCCAAGCCAAGTGTTCCGTGGTGGCCATGGTGCCACAGACCCAAAGGAACGCACTAGTTTGTATCTGGCGGCAGGAAGCCAGTGCAACAAAAAACAAAAGAACAAACATGAGCATCGCTGATTGGTTCCAGCCGCTTTGGGACTGCAGTCGCGCGACTGAAAAAACTCCCAAGCATTTCCCCGAGGGTGAACATGGTTAAGTGCGAATGCACGGGGTGATGCTATGAGGGGTATTTATAATTCGCACTATTATATTTATTAATCACACTATAGTGCCTTTATGGTGTAATGGTTCCTGGGAATCGCAATTTGATCACACGGGGGAGTTTACGTTAATTCACTGGCGAATGCCAACGGATTTTAACTTTACTCCCCCTCATGGCATCACCCCGTGCATTCGCACTTAACCATGTTCGCCCTCAGGGAAACGCTTGGGAGTTTTATTACTGATGATGATGATTAAAGTGTAATTAATGAATTTGAGTGTTGTTTGTCATGAAGCATTTGTACACAGATACATTATATACGAAGTATTATTTATTTACACTTCACGATTTTCGTACGATGCATTAAATGCACACATCGCGAGCACGTCACACACACACACACTAACTACACTACACATTAGCACCTATTCGTGTTATCGTTGTAGCTCACGGTTAGTACCAGCGCTTTGTGATCCGAGAAATGTACGGTGAGCGGATTCGGCAAGACGGAGCGGACCGTACAGTTCCTTTTGAACCCCAAGTCAATGAAGCCACCGTTGATCGTGGTCGGAAACTCGAGAGAAAGACACGTCATCGAGTAATTGTTCAGCATGTGGTCAACCAACCAGCCATCGTCCTTTCTAACGTCCACGTTAAAGTCACCCACCACCACAATCGGAACCGAGGGACGCGCGTGCACAGACTCACTCTCCATCGCCGCATCCATCTGCTCCAAGACGTCATCTCTCGAGAGGTTCGGGGCCAGGTAGACGGTCACAACCAGGACGGCATCGCCGGAGTAGGCACTGGTGTAGACGGAGGCGTACGGCGAGTCGTCTCTGAGCGGCGAAGTACACACGGCATGCGAGAGGACGTTGGCGTAGACGTGTCCAACCAAGCACACGCCGCAGTACTCGCCCCGGCTTCCACTCCGGGCGAAGGAGCACGGGTCGTCAGTGGGACACGTTCGCGGCGATGCATCAGGAGCGAGGTCGGCACGCTGTAAGACCAGGAGTTGGGTCCGGTCCTGCTGTCGCCTGAGCTCTGCACTGAAGGGCCGGTAGCCATGTTTTCACATGCCACACGTCATAATTTTCATGCTAGGGTCAGTCGCTTGTGTTCCCCATGCAATCATGTCATACAATACCAGTTTTGCAACATGCCATGTGAACGAAACCACCGCAAGGGCTGCACAACCACGAAACGTAAATCATGGTATTCATGATATCCATGTCATGATTTTCATGTTATAACTAGTCAAATATGTTCTTCATACAGTCATGTTATGTCATACCAGGCTTGGTATTGATACCATTATCGAAACGGCCAGGAGAGCTAAAAGTCGTAGGCGGCTAGACAGACAGACAGACAGACAGACAGACAGACAGACAGACAGACAGACAGACAGACAGATAGATAAATAGATAAATAGATAAATAGATAGATAGATAGATAGATAGATAGATAGATAGATAGATAGATAGACACGCTCAAAGTCGTCGATGTTCGCATAGAAATGCTACGCATTTAAAAATATCTAAGGAGAGTAAAGGCCAAAAGCCCGTGTATTTTGCGGGGTCAGCGTGCGTTAGAGAACACTACAGAGTCAAATCTTCCGGAACGCTACACGCCAGTGGACCTCAAATTCTTGTCGTGGTTTCGACACGCAACATCTCACAAATTGTGATTAATGCCTTTGCATAAGACCATATCTAAGTTATCCAGAGCTCCGTTGATGACGTCAGAGAGAGGCATTTTAGACACTCGCACATAGTGTACACACAGGGAGCGTGTTAACGTTTCCGTCTCACGTCTGTATCGATCGTGGCGTATACTCCATCATTCTATTACATCCCTGGGCTGGCTGCCTTGGCATGCACCTTGAAAGAAGGTATTTGTCTATTTACAAGTATTAATACGCCCCTTTCTCTGGCATGGGTCTTTTTCGACGTGACAGGATGTCGACAGCGAAGCTCTTCCTGTCGACAGTCGGGTCATATTGATAATCGAACGTTGTTTAGCGCCGTCATACCGAGACCACCGTTTTTTATTACTCCGCTCCCATGAGCGGCTTAGAGGAGGCGATCATCACGGAAATGGTGAAGCAACACCCACTAAAGAGAACAACACAGGAAGCGAGGACAGGATCTCATTTATTGGAACGGTGGAGGAGCTATACTTGCATGACGTGCGCGAAGCTCATACACTTTTGACGTTCGCCCGGCAGCCTGGAAGTGGGACAAAGAAAAAAAAAAAACGACGATGATGAAACTTGCGAGCAACTTTTATTTTTTTATGCGTCGTTTCAGCAATAACGCGTTACCAGCGTCGCCTAACAGGGATCGTGGGGAACGATCGAACTGTGGGGAACACATTTGGGAAATAAGGATCTTTGGTGATCGGCGCTATCGGAAACACATGAGGCTGCGATGAGCCCCTGCTTACGACCACCTAAATACCTGGCACCACGGATAGTGAGGGCGATGGGGAAATTTTTATCTACGCCATGTTCGCGAGGTTTGTATTCCCCCCCCCCCCCCCCTTTTTGCTCATGATTGCATCGCGTTAGGTACGTCAATAAACAGGCGTTTTGGGTTCGGAGTAAAAAAAAAAGACTAATTGGAAATAAGAGAACGCAGCGCAGTTGCTCCTAGGTTCAACTTACGTATAAAGAAATGGGTGTCATTAGGTAGGCGTTAGGAATTCACATTTCGTCGAATAATTGGAAATCTCAACTTCGCACAGAAGGTTATTCGCGGAAAGAAGCCTACCTTCTGTCTCACTTACTGATTAACTTTATCTTCAACAGCGTCATGTTTTACGGTCAGCCCCACTTGAACTATTTTATGGTAGGAAGAGCAAGAAAAGATGCGTACTCAAGAACTATAGCACTACCTATATAGAGACATTACGCAAATATCCCACAAATAACATTCAACAAGAATTAAGCAATGAAACAATAGCTGAGACAATTTACTAGGCGACACGGTAATGTTTTAGCATCATAAGAAACTATACAAGATGCTGGAACACTGAATAACCCAGCTTTTCAGTATATTTCGCGCGATTGTAATTACGCACACCAGTGTTGGCGGTGGCGGCGTACAACTACGGTGTCAAAGTAAAAAGAAAAAAAAACAAAAGGCTGCTTATGTGATCTCATATACGAAAGGTAAAACATCATACGGCCGTGCGCCTGCGCAGCAAAGCAAGGAACAAAGGGAAGTGGGCGTGCAGGAGATGTGACGTGAAAGTTTGGAGGATGAAAATGAGGACGGAGAAGGTAAATCGGACCATAGCTGTGTACAGTGAGAGATGGAAATAAAAGTGAGCGTGAGAATGAGTGTTGTAAGGGTGAAATAGCAAGAAAAGGAGGCGCGGAGAGGGCCCCGCTGCACCGGAAATTAAGGTTTCCTTTTCCGCCATGCACGTGGAGCAGGCAGCAAGTCTGCCACGCCACCACGTGTTGGTGCGTGAACGCGAGCGTCGCTCAAGGGCGAGAAAATCACCGCTACAAACTTCCTACAGCGTTGAGATTGAGTGCAACAGCATACATTTTCCCCACACGCTTTAATTTGTCGATTTCTATTGCTACTTAATATTATACCGGTCTCACACGGGCACTTTTTCATTTCATTTCATTTCATTTATTTACTCTCAAGGCACTGGGCATTACATAGTGCATTACACAGAGCCTAGAGCATACATGCATTACATTACATTACGTCACAACAAATATCAATAAGAAGTAAAACAAAACAGCAGGATTAGAATAAATTATAATGCACTTTCAAAAATGATTGATTAGAACGCATTGACGTCTGTGATTGAAGCGATCGATGCGGGAAGGTGGTTCCAGTCAGCACATGTTCTAGGAATGAAAGAGTTGAAGTGCTGGTTCGTATGGCAGAAGGGAACCCCAACCTTGTATTGTATTAATCGTGATCAGTGTTGATCCGGAATAACAACGATCCGAAATAGGTTCGGCTACACTATCGCTTTTAATTGCCATCAGGCGTGACCGGGACCTAGACTATCATGATCCACGCATCGCGATCTGCATGACAGATCGCGATTTTGCTGTCGTCTGCAGCCCGTGGCCAAGCTTGTTGAAAGCGCAATAAACAAGAAAATTGAGCATAGTTCAATAAGAAACACTTTAAAACAGCTTGATGTTTATAAAAGAGCGAATTCTAAACTGCCTCAATGGGACATTACCTAAAATATCTTATATGTGAAGAAGAAAACGCATCGTTGGCAAGCAACATCGCCTCCGCTTGGGTACTGGGTCCTGGGCTTCGCTCGCTCGGCTCGTGCACATCATCGCCGGCATCCGCTTGACCGTTGCTCTTTCCCGATCGTGTTTCATCGTAGGACCACCATCGGAACAGTCGCCAATAAACCCTTTTTCAATTGGTGGAAGGTGCTGACATTCCCCGTCGCCTGAACCTGGGTGCTGCCATTCGCCGTCGCCTAAACCTGGAGCTGCGCAACCAAACGCGACCTCCCATCATGGCTACCAACAACGCGCAACCTGGCTCTTCCACTCCATCCCCCAGCAACCCCGGCGTTCTTCGTTTGCGAGAGCCCAAGGTCTTTAGCGGAGCTGATGAGACTGATGTGGAAGACTGGTTCGCTAACTACGAACTGGTGAGCGCAAACAACAAGTGGGATGACGCGGACAAATTGACTAACGTCATCTTTTACCTCACTGACGTGGCCGAAATGTGGTATAACAAGCACAAAAACGACATTACGACATGGTCCATCTTTAAAACGTTGTTTGCTGACGTTTTTGGCCGATCCGCTGTCCGCAAGTCCAGAGCCGAACAACGTTTGCGGACTCGCGCACAAAAGCCAACGGAATCTTTCACCAGCTACATCGAAGACATTGGTCTTTGCAACCGCGTGAACACCACCATGCCCAAGTCGGAGAAGATTCAACACATCCTCAAAGGGATAAATGACGGTGCATATCAGCTGCTCCTTGCCCGTAATCCTGCCACCGTTGCGGCACTTGACACTTTGTGTCAAAGTTTCGGCGAGTTGAGCAAGCAGCGCGCCCTGACTCGGCCATTTTCCTCACACGCCGACTCGCTCTCCAGTCTCACTTGCGTTCCCGACCACTCAACAACCCTGCAAGAGATTAAAGACTTTGTGCGTGAAGAAGTAGCACGGCAACTGTCGTTGATTCTTTTCACGCAGCAGCCGCCGTCCTCTCGTCTGCCCTTACCACTCCGCGACGTTATTGCCGAAGAGGTAGCTCAGGCTGTTCCCGTCGCTGCCCTCCAGCAGCCTGTGGCCATGCCTGTTGCCCATGCGCCGGCTATGCAGCCCGTGGCCGCGCCTCTTACGTATGCCCAGGTGGTACGCAGCAGACCCCGCCAGCAGCATTTGCCACCCATGTCTTCAGCTGCTCCCCACTCCGCCCCTTTTTCGACACCTTGGGCCGCACCACGAGTCAGCAATTCCTGGCGCACTCCTGACAATCGACCGATCTGCTACGCCTGCGGTACTCCAGGACACGTGGCACGATATTGTCGCCGTCGCTTCCAACCACTCCACGATGCTACTCGGCCGTTACCGTATGACCCACAGCCCATGCACATACCTGCTCCCTATCCCTCACCGCAGTATGGATACACTAACCTTCCCGAGTCTCGGTCACCCCAGCCCTCACCTGAGACTCACTCTCCCCGCTCCCCATCTCCTCGCAGGCGATCACTGTCCCCAATGCGTCCTAGACCCGCTTCCTCCAACCGGGAAAACTGAACGCCGCAGTTCCAGAGGCAAGAACTGCGCCGTCGTCGAAATCCTCAAGTCCTCGCACTTCACCAGCTAACGTCGTCGCCATATCTGTCGATGGTATTTCTACCTTTGTCCTCGTCGACACAGGTGCTGCCGTTTCTGTTATAGCCACCCAGCTCTGCCGCTCCGTACGCAAATTGACCACGCCACTCTCTGGACTATCGCTTCGTACAGCTAGCGCACAACCAGTTCGACCTCTCGGCACCTGTACGGCCTGCATATTCATCCAAGGCTCTATGTACGTTGTCGAGTTCATCGTCCTTTTGGTGTGCTCGCATGACGTTATCCTCGGGTGGGACTTTCTGTCAAATCATCATGCCATCCTCGCCTGCACACGCGCTGAAGATCAATTTTCGCACCTGTGTGACGGACCTTTGCACGAAACCCTTGAGCGGTCGCCAAAACTTGTCGTGCGTGAGGACACTGAAATTCCGCCAGCCTCTCTTGCCGTTGTCCCGGTTTGCTGCGATGACTATAACGATGCTACGGTAATGTTTCCACCTTCCGACATTTTCATGAGCCGCAGAGCCGTTTCTTTGCCTTTCGCTGCACTTGACGTCACTGCTGGCCGAAGCAATATTTTCGTCCACAACCCCCTTTCTGCACCCCTTACGCTACTTGCCGGCAAATGTCTCGGTCAAGTGGATTACCTTGATTCTTCTTTATTCGTTAACATGCCAGACGAATCGTGCAGTAGCGCCTCTACCGAACTTCATGCCCTTTCCCCACTGGAATGCTCGTCGAGTGACACCTTCTCGAGTTCCATCGCCGACACCTTAACTGCTCAAGAACGCGCCGAGCTTCTTAATCTCCTCCAGCACTTTGCGAATTCATTCGACGTTTCTCAGCCGCAATTGGGTCGTACTTCGGCAGTTCACCACTACATTGACATCGGTTCGCACCAGCCATTGCGTCAAAGACCGTACCGTATCTCTGCTGCAGAACGTCACGTCATCAACGACCAGGTCGAAGAGATGCTACGTCGCCGCGTTATTCAACCATCGCACAGTCCTTGGGCATCTCCTGTCGTTCTAGTTCGAAAGAAGGATGGATCAATTCGATTTTGCGTCGCCTACCGGCGATTAAACAAGGTGACGCGGAAAGACGTCTGTCCGTTACCGCGCATTGACGACGCCCTTGACAGCCTCCAAGGAGCCGAATTCTTTTCCTCCTTAGACTTACAATCTGGATACTGGCAGGTCCCTATGGCAGAAGCTGATCGCCAGAAAACTGCGTTCGTTACACCAGATGGCCTGTATGAATTTAACATTATGCCATTTGGGCTTTGTAATGCCCCTGCCACGTTTGAACGACTCATGGACAACACACTGCGTAGACTGAAGTGGTCTGTGTGTCTATGCTACCTCGACGACATTGTCGTTTTCCCTCCCGATTTTCCTACACATCTGCTTCGGCTCCAACTGGTTCTGACGTGTTTAACCAACGCTGGGCTCCAACTGAACCTCAAAAAGTGCCGCTTCGCTGCGCGAGAGCTGTCCATTTTAGGGTACATCGTGTCCAAGCATGGTGTTCTACCCGACCCTGCAAAACTGCGAGCAGTCACCGTGTTCCCAAAACCTACTACACTGAAAGAATTACGCAGTTTCATCGGACTATGCTTGTACTTCCGGCGCTTCGTTCGAAATTTCGCGTCGATCATGTCACCACTAACCAACCTCCTACGCGGTGACGCATACCTTTCATCCTGGTCTCCTTACTGCGACGTCACGTTCGCCACGCTCCGTAGTCTGCTAACATCTCCTCCCATTCTACGGCATTTCGACCCAACAGCTGCAACGGAAGTTCACACAGACGCTAGCGGGGTTGGTCTTGGCGCTGTCCTCGCCCAGCGCAAGCCGGGCTACTCCTAATACGTCGTCGCTTATGCGAGTCGCACGCTCACTAAAGCTGAGGCCAATTACAGCGTCACTGAAAAAGAGAGCTTAGCGCTAGTGGGGGCGCTTCACAAGTTCTGCCCTTATTTGTACGGTCGACCATTCGACCTGGTAACGGACCACCATACACTCTGTTGGCTCGCCACATTGAAAGATCCTTCTGGCCGCCTAGCTCGGTGGGCACTGCAAATCTAGGAGTACGATATTCGCGTGATCTATCGCAGCGGACGCAAGCATTCTGACGCCGACACCCTGTCCCGTTCGCCTTTACCTCCCGACTCGGCCTGCGGAACCACTGGTACCAACTCCGTCGCATCTCTCGACCTCGACTCGTTTGCCAGTGAACAACACAAGGACCCATGGATCGCTTCCCTTTTTGACTGTCTCTCTGGATCGTCAACCACTGCGGTATCACGATCTCTCCGACGTCAAGCTGCTCATTTCGCCATTCGTGATCGGCTGATACTTCAACGCAACTACGCCCCTGAAGGTCGTAAGTGGCTCTTGATTGTCCCCCGCAGCTTGCGATCACAAATGTGCACCACCTTTCACGACGATCCCCAATGTGGCCATGCTGGAGTTTTCAAAACTTACGAACGCATTCGCCATTGCTTCTACTGGCGCGGAATGTATAATTTTGTTCGAAAATTCGTTATGGGCTGCCCTGACTGTCAACGCCGCAAATCACCGCCTTTTCACTCGTCCGGTGCACTTCACCTGCTTCCGTGCCCTGCCAAACCTTTCGATTTAATCTGAATTGATTTCTATGGCCCTCTACCGACAACATCCGATGAAAATCGGTAGATCATAGTCGCTGTGGATTATTTAACACGCTACGCTGAGACCGCCGCCCTTCTAAGTGCCATTGCGTGGGACGTAGCGTCCTTCGTCCTCCGTCGATTCATACTACGACATGGTGCTCCTCGAGAACTACTAAGTGACTGAGGACGAGCCTTCCTATCAGAAGTCGTCAGGGCTCTGCTTTCTGAATGCCATGTTGTTCATCGCAAGACCACGGCATACCATCCGTAGACTAACGGGCTCACGGAGAGATTTAACCGCACACTCGGCGATATGCTCGCGATGTATGTGACATCTGATCATACTAACTGGGGTCGCATTCTTCCATTCATCACGTTCGCATACAACACCGCGGCACAGTCCACCACGGATTTTCACCTTTCTTTCTCCTTTATGGACGCGAACCATCCCACACCATCCACACTCTCCTTCCATACCGTCCTGACGCATCCGAATGCCCATCTGTGTCCGAAGCTGCCTGAAAAGCGGAAGAGTGCCGTGAACTTGCACGCACCTTTGTGTCACAAGAACAGCAGCGCCAGAAAGAAAACAACGCCGGCTCTTCACGAAGCCACAGCTATTCCCCGGGATCATTTGTATGGCTGGCTGTTCCTTACCAAACCCCCGGCTTTTCCTCAAAACTCGTTCCAAAGTACGAGGGTCCTTACCGCGTTTTGGAGCAAACCTCACCGGTGAATTTTCTCATTGAGCCACTTTCCCCATCTGACGACATGCGCCGGCGTGGACGTGACATCGTCCACGTCGCCTGCCTTAAGCCATATTATAGCCCTCTGCCTCCAGACTCTTAGGGAGGCCGTGTTGACCAGCTCGGACCCAGTCGTCCAGTTAAGGGTCGTGGAGTGGGCCACACAGGTCGCCGCCAACCATGGGTTGATGGCCATCTAACACGGAATCATCCTCAGTTGCTTTCTGACGAAATAAAGTTTTTCCATCCATCCATCCATAGGTCGCCAGGATGGCTCTTTTTCGGCGGGGTAAAATTGTGAAGAAGAAAACGCATCATTGGCAAGCAACGTCACCTCCGCTTGGGTACTGGGTCCTGGGATTCGCTCGCTCGGCTCGTGCTGATCATCGCCGGCATCTGCTTGACCGTTGCTATTTCCCGATCGTGTTTCATTGTAGGACCACCGTCGGAACAGTCGCCAATAAACCCTTTTTCATATACATTAGGATACATATCGGCCGCCTGTAGTTACGGGAGAAGCGGAAGACAAGCAGACGACCGTTGCCTTCCGCGTTTAGTTCAACTCTCGCACCGTCGGAGCTGTTGGAGCACCTCGAAGCCAACTGAGTATGAGTGTCGGAAGCCTTTCTACTACGTCACAGTGTACGCGCACTTCGAAGTCGGATGAAAAGCCCTTTACAGTAATTGACCACTGGCAAGAGCGATTGGAAAACTTGAGGCATCAGAAGCGAAACTCTGGTGCATACAATGAAATTAACGCTGCTTACGCTTCGTTGCGATTAGACGGCTACGAGCGCAGGCCATCAGAAATGAAAGCGAAGGTTGAGATTATCGCACAGCATTACAGGTAAGTGCAAAGAAAACTTTATCGAATGATAGATTTACGGAATTACTTTTGAAAGTTTTAACGTTCGATCGGTTCTTACACGAATAACATTGACGATAAAGGGTTCTAGAGAAACGGCGTACGCCGAGTTTTGTCAGTGATTTGCTTTACGCGTCGCGTCTGCTTAGGATCGTGTAATAAAACCTTATATTTTCTTTTTTGTCTAATATTTATAGTCTTGCTACCGTTCTTCAATTGTGTGCTTTCGTACATTTAATTCTTGAATATGTTCATGTACTCACCACCTTAGCGACCTCAACTGCACTTGATACATTATTTTTTATGTAGATATTATAAATAATCTGGATGCATCACTATTTATTATTATACTATCTATGAATAACGACTCCATATTTCAGGTACCCCTGCTTTGCTTTCACCCCCTCTCCCCCGCGCGCGCGCGCGCGCGCGCACACACACACACACACACACACACACACACACACACACACACACACACACACACACACACACACACACACACACACACACACACACACACACACACACACACACACACACACACACACCTAAGAGACCCTTATAGTACTCTTCATCAATAAATAAATAAATAAATAAATAAATAATTATTGCCTTGATGTCTGTGTACTAACTGCGTGCACACCAGGAAGAATGACTCGGATATTGGAATTACGAAACTAAAGCCGTGGCGCTCTTTACGCCACCTATAATGTCGTTCAGAAAACTACGCGTGCAGAGAAACCGCTGCAGAAGCTCCCGAGAAACCAACAAACGAATCATAAATGTCATGTCTCGGGCGCCAAGCTAACTCTCGTCATAAGCTAGGCTGCTCCGGCTGGCTCGAATTGCAAGGCACGGCTTAGCTTCGGAGAGCGTGACGATGAAAAAACGAAAACTGAACACGGTGAAAAAGCAGCACAACGAATTTGCAGACTGAGGTAATTAGAACTCCATATAATTGAAGAAAACAGCGTTGAACATGTTCGTCATATTCTGGCTTGCTCGGTGCTTCTTGCCTGTATTCTCACGCTTCTGTGCTTCGCCCCTGCTCACTTTCAGCCTGTACAAAACAGCCGTATTTGCATAAAAAAAAAACAAAAAAACGCATCTAGTACGATGAGGTTGAGCGTTTGTCACTTTTTTTTTGCTGTTTCACTGTGCCTGTCTTTTTGCCTATTTCTTGCACTGCATATCTTTTTTTGCAGTTTTAGTGTACAGCAACGTAAGGTAGTTGATGTGTGCACAGCTTAACGAGACAACGCTACTTATTGCTATCTTCACAGATGTAAGCGATTCTTTTGTCGATGGTTCAAGGCACGGACGGACGCTTCGACTGCATGGACTTGTCTCGACGAGCAGCCGGTGTGCTGTTTCCGCGCATACCTGTCATCTTCTTCTGCGGAGTGACAGTCTCTCGCCGCTATGAATTGCAGAAAACTAGCTGTGCTTCCGAGTGCTTTCTTTTTTTTTATTGGACTCCTAGGTGCAATGTAGACGCCGCAGAGGCAAGAAGTTGCCGAGGAACGTGAATTTGTGCTTGAATCTGCGATGTTTTGTTTGGCATTTTAACTTTTAGTCGTTTGCCACAGGACGCGCCTGAGTATGCTGGAACCTTGTTGAATGTCTCGCAATGTTGCCAATCGGTTCTGTGGAATTCCCCAAGGTGGCAGAAGGGTTAGAAAAGGGAACCTGGGAAGTTTGTAACACGGTGCCACAATTATCTATACGGATTTCTCGAAACGAGAGCTTCTTAGTTGTCGAAAAATTTGTCCGGATCTGATGATGAAAACCGAAACCAACCTATTTCCAGGTTGGTCGTCCTACCATATTCGGGATGCTCTCTGATTACACGCACGCATATTTGGCTGAATTTTGTAACCTACGTGAGTACCAGCAATGGCACTGGAATTCGAGCATACACCGAAAATAACAGTCGACGCATGTCACCAAAAATAAGATTATCGAAGCAGGAAGGTTTTCATGTGCATATTCGCTTATCTCAGGCGAAGTTAAGAATTTTTTTTCGTGGCGTATATTTGACATAAAATTCCTATCACCACATTGCAAGCTAAAGAGAGAAAAAGCTGTCACACCCTACACCGACTTCGGGGGGGCAATTGCCTCCACGAGCAGTCAAATTTACCCGGTTTCCGGCACGGGGGGAACAACGAACGATTTGCTAAGCAGACTAAGTGTTGAAATTGGCGTTGTTTGTGCACCGAGAACGCGACATAGACGCAAATAGGTTAAGGATTAAAATCTTCACTTTGCGTGAGAAGCGTACCCAGGTCATATGCGCGGCAAGCAGCTGTTCAACCGGCGAGCCATGCCAATGCTCGAAACTGCTTCGTTAAACATAAATGCTACAAGAATGTCATGTACTGGCAGCAGTCGCTTGAACGCATGTATTACTGCGTGGCAGAATTGTAGAATCGGTGTCAAAGCATGCAAATTGCATGAGGAGCGGGCTGTTTCGAGCTGCCCATTCATTAAACATCATGCAGCTGGGCCGGCGCTCGCTGCTTTGTGGACGACGATCACTCTATACTTCACAGTGGTGTTAACTTTATTTTGACACAGTCACCAGGACGCTTCCTAAAAGTCGCAAATTCTAGCCAAAAGTCGCTAAACGATAATGATTAGGACGATACTTTTTCCCGAGTCTGGTTTTTTTTTAACTTGATGAAGCACGTGAATAGATTATTTTTCTAAGCAATATTTTAAATCCATTTCTCTAGTGGCGAATGGAGTTGGACTGCGATGCTAGCTCCTGACTACGCCAATGTGAAATAGTGGGCCCCTGTATTCTAACTGTTTTTGCAGTGAATCGTGAGCGGCTCGCCGCTTTACCCATATCTAACTGGAACGCAAGGAGTACTCGGAACGGCCACATTGCACGCTAATGATCGCAGCGCCACAAGGAGATTGATCCTGTATGCTTTGGCCTCACTTATTGAAGCTCGTTCCGAGCATTTTACTGTTCTCTAAGTATCCCAATTTTGTTATGTACCTTTTAGAAACACTCCATCTCAAAATCTGAAAGTCCCCAGAAAAATCGCCAGGACTCCTAAGAGATAGAATTGTCGCTAACACGACTGAAAAGACGCTAAATCTAGCAATTTTCTCGCTAAATTAACACCACTGATACTTCAGCGATTTGCGTTCTCGCTAAATTAACACCACTGATACTTCAGCGATTTGCGTTCTCGCTAAATTAACACCACTGATACTTCAGCGATTTGCGAAAGGAATAATAATGGCGTAGTGGGCACTTCGTAACTGAACTTGCAATACATGTTCTAGCATAGTTTGCAGCGGCCAGTGTTACGCCCACAAACGTTCCTTTCCTTGCGGCATGGCGATACTCAAATGGCCCGATTATGCTATCGCCGTCTATACTTACAGGCGACGCTCAAGCGCCATTCAAGTTCTATTCCCCAAATTTCTCCCTAGACCGCGCTTACAAACCACTTAGAGATATTCCAGTTGCGTGAAGTTTTCTTTGTAACATTCTAGTGCATAAGAAATAACAAATAGTTACTAGCCTTTTCCATGCAAGCCTTAAACTTAATCTGAATTCTGACCGCATTTGATTCATTCATCTACTGCTATTAATCTGCAAAAAAAGAAAGATTAAAAAATAGAAAGGTAGCTTCAGTATGCTTTGAGGTGCCCTTAAAACGAGGAAAGTATTTAATCTTCAAGAGTAACAAAATTAATCGAGTGACGCGCAACTGCTCAAATGCTTCAGGATCATCGCAGTGGCGGGCTCAAGAATTAATTGCACTGCAACAGTCAACATGACATTGGTGATTAATTGCGTGCTGTATAAGTCACTGAACTGTCAAACTGACTATGCACTTTATAACCAACCCTGTGGAAAACAATAAACGTGATTAAATTAGACCTGCGCTCCAGTGCTACAACCAATGTAACTCTAAAGCACAAGAATCCTGCTTTCGGGAATGGCGCCAGGTGGCACCAGCTTTATTACCTCTATTTAAGTCGAGTGGCACGAAAGAAGGACATCACTTTTTCCGATGCGCGGTGAAAAGGAGGTACTCGCCAATACGCTCGCACATAATATTTGGGAGGCACGGATGAACACTGAACTTGCAACTGGGCTTCAATAGATCGCTACGTATCCTCATCTGGTCCCACCACACGGGAAATAAGTTTGGTGCCATTTCATCTGGAAATACTTCGTGAAGTGTGCAGTTGGCACCAGGAATGCCCAGTCCTGGTAATCTCACTGAAACCAGAATCAGCATTCCCACCGGTTGCAGTGAAGCTTTCCGCCTCCCTTTACGTTACACAGCAGGCGCCAGGCCGGCCTGCGTATATGCTTGGGCCTATGCATCTCCGTTAATTAATCGTACCGTTATTATTATAACTTTTGTTTAATACACCTAACAATAATGGCAGAGTACTTCAATGCTTTCTGCACCCTATATACCTACGATAATACCGCGAGAAATCTGGACCAGCTGCAAGCTAGCAGCTTGGCTGTACTACTTCACCGTGGTACGTACGTACTTAGCATGCCCTTAAACAGCTGCTATGACAATGGAAACGCTTGAGTCAGAAACAGCCGCTTTTAGTCGTTCGCGAAGCGCGCCCGCCTGCCTCAATTGACAGAGTCATCTGCGCAGCGAGACCTAGGGGAAACACATCCGCCTCGCCAACGCAACCGGAAGCAGAAACGCGGCGTGTTACGCCAGGCGAAAGGCAAAGAAAACGTTGAGCCTCCGCGATGGAGACGCGCCATTGAACGAGGCCTCCCATTCGGCAGCGCAGCGTCTGCCCTATCTACACTGCCAGGAAATGGCTGTGACTCACCCAAGCAGCAACGGCAATCAGGCTGTCGGGCGTCGTGCGGCCAGGCCGGGGAAGAAAGACAAAATGAGAGCACCTCCATTGTCGCCTCAAAGGCTCGCCACACCGTCGGCAACGTTTTAACGATGCGAGGTGAGGAGGAGTAAAAGAAAAAAGTACTTCACGTGAATATTTTGTATCAACTTGTTTTTCTATCTTTTCGCCGGTCACGAACGAAAGAAACACAAAGGTCTCCCGTATTCTGGAGTGAAGTTGGTAAACCGGAGCCATCCTTGCTCAATGCGGAAGACCGTACAGCTTGGATTCTTCACGGTTAATTAGGCAGCAATCATTAGATCACATCCAAACCAACTGCCGCCTTCCTTTAGAAGGCAGAAGTTCTCTGCGTCTCGTAGGGTGCATATTTTCTGCAGCGGAAAGAATAAAATCGCTTAGTTTGGACGGCGTAGCTTCAGCGGTGCCACTCATCGAGCCCACGTGCACTCAAACGTACGTTTATCACAGGCAATGATATGCGATAGTGAATTAGGTTTGCCACAGATGTATTTTATCAATACGGAAGTAGTGATAAAATTGAGCTTGTTATAGTTCGACGTTCATAATTCATTGCGAGTTCCAAATGATCTTTTGTACTGCTATACATCACAGGTGCCCTGAATTTAATTTACATAGTTCACCCTTATAGGCAACTTACATTTAAAATGCAGAGAATTTCTTGGAAAAGCAAGGACACTTTAAGCGCACCTCTCAAACTTTGCTGTCGTGAAATTTCAGTAATTAGGTTACATACATATTGATGCAGTAATTAGTTGGATATATATTGATGTTATGAGTTATCTCTTGATTATTGCTTGCAGAATATGTAGCATATGCCAAAAAGTTTGCCAGAAAAGAAAAGAACTAAAACTGAAAGTTAGTTTGGGTGCCAAACGCCAAGCTGGACGGGGTAGGAGGGTTGGCCTGCAGGAAAGCTACGTAGCATCTGAGCCTGGAACAAAGGCTACTCGAAGGCCACTTCTCTGGAATTTTCTGGCAGACAACTGCCCGACAGCCCGGACATCAAAAGTTTCAAACGTTTCTACCCCAGAGATTTCGTTCAGGTAGAATGTCGCAGGCTTGTGTTGTCCCCTCCTCCAACTAAGTCGAATGATGTCTCCAAAGCTTCGGGAGACGCGTAGTCAAAGCAGCGACGTTTATCTGTTAATCCCCGCAGAGAAGGATGACGCCAAATCTCTGCTGATGGGACGGCAAGCAGACATTTGGAAAGAATGGAGACGAAGACATTATCGGGACATGGTGGGGCGAGTGTTCTCCGAAGTTCATTACGAAGATGCTGAGTGCTCCAGTCATCTACAGAAGTGAAGAAACTGTCCTTGATGCTCAGCACAGTTCTGTTCTCATCAGTTCCAACGGGGCGACTGGTCAGCTTGGAGAAGGACACTATCTTTTAATATAGACCCTTTTTTGATGCTCGCTGTGAGGCCCAGTGGCTTTTGTGATGCCATGAAGATGTGTGAGATTTCAACGTCTATGTAACGTTAATAAATTCTGCAAGAATAAGTAATAACTTTTTGTTTAAGATATATCATTGCTTTTTAGAAAGAGTAATTATGTACTGTCGTTACTTTCACCTATCCATTATATGTAATATAACATAACTGCATTTCTAAAAATTCACCAAGGCAATCAGTAGCATAACCTAATTACTTTTCAGCAGTAGTATTGTAATTCTGGCTTCCATCCACTCATTCATCTGTTCATCCGTCTTTCCGTTCATAGTCCGTTATTTCATATATAGATCTATTTATCAATCCTCTAGCCGCCTACGACTTGGTGTTCTCGTGGTTGTTTGTTAAGTGAACATGTTACATACTTCGCATGACATAAAGGAACCATATGCCAATTGTAAATGGCCATTCACGATATGAAAACTGTGCCATGCATCTGTTGCATAGCATGCCATGCACATAATCAGGATCAATGTGCACTGTGACCGTTTCATCATTTTGGTATAGCCCCGCCGCGGTGGTCTAGAGGATAAGATACTCGGCTACCAACCAGCAGGTCACGGGATCAAATCCCAGCTGTGGCGGCTGTATTTTCGATCAAGCCGAAAATGCTGTAGGCCTATGTGCTCAGCTTTGGTTGCACGTTAAAGAACCCCAGGTAGTCAAAATTTACGGAGCCCTCCATTAAAGCGTCTCTCATAATTATATGGTGGTTTTGGGACGTAAACCCGACATATAAATCAAATCAATCAATTATTTTGAATATATATGCCAAACTTTGCATAGCACGTCATGAAGAACATGATTGACAGGTCATATCATGAAAACTTACGGCATGCATGTCGAGTATCGCATGACATAAATGCAAGATACCCTCTCGATCTTATAATAGTCATTACATTATGTTGCTGTGCATCATAATGTGACCACTTTACGTGGTCACATTTTGTATTGCTCTGCGCATATAGGAGTGGCATTGCCACCATCCCACCGACTACATCGCATCATATTGAGTGCTACAGTGCGTGGAATGTGCCATAATTTTCTCATTCACAACCTCCTTATATTCAGCCTCACTTGTCGCACAGTTCTATAGCCTTTTTTGGATACAAAGTTCTACAGCAATTCAGAAAAACACTCATAGCGTAACATTGCCGTCATTTGCATCATTTTCGTGTTCTCATTGCTGTCGCTTGCTGCACTGGAGGGAGCTTTGATGAGGTTGCGTGAGTGTTTTATTAAGTTTAGAACGTTTGTAGGAGTTGCGGGTGCCTCTGCTACTAACGCCTCTGCGTTTTGTTGATTGGAAACAAAGCCTCGGCCTAACTCGACCTGACCTAATCATTTGGTTGAATTTCAAGCTCGTGGTAGGCACTTCGTTAACAAGCCTCAAGAAGCAATTTATTGGGCCGATCATGCGTGCGTCTGCTCTGTCCCGAAGTGGACGACAGAAAATGAGCATGGTGTACTCACGCAATGAAGTTTCTCCAATCGGCCGCGAAAGAGAGGGGCAAATCTCAGCAGGGTTTCACTGTAACAAACAAACAAAATATCCAAGTCGCGCACTAGCGCACAGAGTTGCCGCTGTGGCGTTAATTTACGGTAAATTATCGAGGTAAGCTCGGCGTGGTGCTGGGTCAAGATAAGAGCTGCTCTCGCGAAGGCGGCTTTTCGAGGGAAGCAGGCTTTACGCAGCGAGCTACCTTGGCGCTTGCTCGACCTGAACTTCGCTTCACTGTTTACCGACAGGATGATGAGTTGGATAATTGCCAAAGAGCAAGCAGTCTCGCGCAGAGCGGTCCCGAATCATTCGGGCTCCATTACGCGATTGGTTAACGTGCGTCGGCGCTGGCAGACGTTATCCTCGCGCGGTGGGAGGATGCGAGGCAGCTCTGCAGGCTAGCGCGTGCTAAGGCTCGTCAATTAAAGAGAAAGCGAGGTGGTAAGCTATGCAGAAACACTCACTCGAAGCACCTTCCATCGCGGCGAAGATGAGGTGTCGCGAGTAATCGTTGGAGCATATATACAGGATGCGCAGCCTCTCAGCCACCGAGGCGCCGAGGTGATATCGACCGAGGCGCAGTGAATTGGGGAAAGGAGAAGCCGGCTAGTTCGGCTCACGACGAGAAGCACATGGGGCCACGTGCAGACGTGCTCGATGCGAGTTGCGAGAGGGCTCCCCATGGTGTAACGACGCGCGGTAACACCGACAAACATCGAACGATGTAATCGATACATTAGTCGCTATGTTTTTTTTTTGATAGCCGCACGTTTTATTGCCTTGTTATCGCAGTCATTCGACATGAACTACTGCGCGAGATGTTCTGCCGCTTGCGGTGCGTCGTGTTGAGCGTGTCGTTGTCCATCGCGTGCCTCAATCAATCGTGTTCACCATGTACAAGCCGAAGCACGATCATGTTATCGTCACTTTCTTGTCACTGCTAAGTTCGTGATATAAGTTGACGATTTAGTCATATAGCAGCTTTGCGAGGCATAAATGCAAGAAATGCGAATAAATTCTTAGTGAACAATAGACTTTTTTGATTGACTGATTTGTGGGGCTTAACGTCCCAAAGCCACCATATGATTATGAGAGACGCCGTAGTGGAGGGCTCCGGAAATTTCGACCACCTTGGGGTTCTTTAACGTGCACCCGAATCTGAGAACACGGGCCTACGACATTTCCGCCTCCATCGGAAATGCAGCCGCCGCAGCCGGGATTTGAACCCGTGACCTGCGGGTCAGCAGCCGAGTACCTTAGCCACTAGACCACCGCGGCGGGGCAATAGACTTTTTTACTGTATCTATCTATATTTATCCCCCTACGTATGGCTGCTCTCATGGCGGCCTCCTTTAGTTGGTATATACCGAAATGACGATAGGAGGGTATGAGAGAGTGGCAAGCCGGCCTTGCAGGCTATAGCAATTATTGTTATGGCTTTGCGTACCAAGACGCCAATATGATTGCGAAAGACTTCTAGCGAAGGGCTTCAAAATATTCACCCATCTTGGCTTCTTTAGCATGCACCTAAATTTTAGTAGATGGGCCTCTAACATCTCGTCTCCAACGAAATGCAGCTGCCACAGCCAGGATTCGATCCCAGGACCTACGGGTCAGGAGTCGAGTACCATAATCACTGGACCACCGTGGCGGGCAACCACTAATTTTGATTGCATTGTTGGCTATCCGCTTTCATAATGATGTGAGAAGCAATGTATGTGCGTTCCTGCGATTCTGAAAACTTCGAGGGTTGATCGACCCCTGAACGCCAACGATCGCTGTAGTTGGGACATGTACACCATTCCAACGTAACGTACACTTACTCTCGGTAAAACTGACGTCTGTGCTGTAACACTAATCTTGACGTCAGACCGTATGCATCCGTAAGACGGCAGTGTATGTCGAGGTGCCAGGTAAGCCTGCAATATGCGCACAATCACTCAATTTACGCAATGTGATTGAATCAGCTCGCGACACTTTGCTAAAGAAAAAGTGAGCGAATTCAACATCGGGGCCACTCTCTGGCTGCTTTACGCGAAATAGAATCCCGAAATTCATGGTATCTGTCGAGTCTTCTTTTTGTTTTTTGCAACATGCGGGTGCTCTGAAGTGAGCCATGCGCGCAAGCTTCCAGTGAAGTTTACTTGTGTGTAATTGATCTCTACATTCTCTGATGCTCTCTCTATCCAACTTACCGATTCATTTTTTCAAGTACTCTCTCCGTATTTTGAAGGTATACTGTTGCTATGCAGTGCAGTTGTGGCGTTGCCAAGAAGGTTGAGTTCACGAGTGCCAGTTTCATGTAGCCGAACGTTTTGCGGTCCGTTCGGCCTCCTAGCTGCCCCTTCCTATCCTCCTGCCTGCGGAGCACAAGGAGGATTGATCGAGGATGGGCTTTGAAAGCTGCAGTGTCTACGATATATGGTGCACCTTCTTCGAGGTGATAACATTTCATAAGCTACACGTAAATAATTAAACATCGTCTGCTTCCCTGCAGTTGCAAGTTGCAGTTGCAAATGCCGTGAAGCTTAACACACTTTTGCTATGCCATTTACGAGGATATTTTACAGCGAAGTTGTATATGCATACACCTCTCGTTCGTTTACAATAATTTCGTGGCGTAAACAAAAAAAAACGCCAAAAAATACAAATAGAATAAATTTTCAGTTCGAAAGAGAATTGGACACAGACCTTCGACGTGGCAAGTAGGTGTTCTATACCAGTCAGACACGCAACTTAATAGACGCGTCGCAAACGCGATCAGACCCTCATAGTTTCTGGGACTGTCAATAAACTGTTGGCATATAGTGCTCCACTTTATTCTCTTCTTTTCGATCCTTTTTTTTTCACAAACGGTATTTAGCGCTTGTGTTGTCTACGTTTATATGTTTTGCACCCGTGTCTTACGCACCATCCAGCCCCAGTTATGTATTCTGCGCTGCAGGTGAGTGTACGTAAGCAATGTAAACGGCAGTTCTCCCCCCCCCCCCCCGAAGGTATTTTTGTAGCACCTGACAGGCTGTAAGCTTTTTTAAAAGGTAGGTAACACACATTTGCAGCCCATGAAGCTGTCCTACAAGGCGCTATATATCTGCCTTTTTTTTTCATTTCTGCTGGCATACCTAGTCCAAGAGAAGTACCATCGGGCGATTTTCTCGGTTTCTTGCGTTCAACGCACAATCGCGGTGAAAACCGCGGCTTCATCGTGTTTAGGCGGTGCTCCAACTCGAAGCAGCACTGGCCGGCGCATCCTGCGTAAGGCATCAAATCGAGGTCACAAACACATTGACGCGCCTTAAGGAAAGTGAGTTATCGGTTAAGCCGGCAGTGCGGCTAAAATAGCTTATGCTTTACAGTGAGGACAACCCGACATAAGCTACCTGAGTCAATTGCTAGCTTGGTTAGAAGACCCCTGTCACATACGAGCGCTCAAAAAAAAAAGAAAAAAAGAGCGCGCCGCCGAATTCTGGTGACCAAGCGCCAGAGAGAAGCCTCAAGGTCAACGCTATAGAAGAAAACAAGCATCCAAAGACTCCCCGGGCGCACCATCCCTCTTCCCCTCGGAAGCGTAGTTTCGCCGACCAACCACCTCACATCGGCCGCCGAGCAAGCCCTGGAAAGATCTGGAAGGAAAGGGAAGTGGTGATGCAGAGTTGCGTCACGTGTCGCGGATGGCCCTTGAAACGTCTCGCTCTTTCTCCAGCCTTGGCTGTGCATCGCGCCGACGAAACGATGAGAATTTTCTAGAATCTAGCACGAAAGGTATTTAAGCGAGCAGCGGAGAGTAGTGATCAGGAGAAGAAGAAAGTTTGCGTCAGGGTGCGTAGCGTGTTCCGCCTTGTCGGCGAAGGTTTTGTCCTCAGTGACAATGCAGGAGAAGAAGAAAGTTTGCGCCCGTGTGCGTAGGATCATTCCGCCGTGTCGGCGAAGGCTTCTGTCCTCAGTGGCAAAGTAGGTAATGAAGAGGATTTCCACCTTAGGGGTGAAGACTCGTGCTACAAGCAGAAGAGTGTGTCTACCGCCAGCGAGCGAAGACGCGTTGCAACAGCTGCACGTGGGAAGCCGACGTGTTACCGGCGAAGATGTTTGGTGCTTGGAGAGCGGCCTATTGAAGACGCGAAGTTTCCTGGAAGAGAAACTTCGGGGGCAGCGGACAACAGTGCTGAACTTTGAGTGAGTGATTCTTGAAAGAGTATCATTCAGATTTTGTTCCAAGGACTTTGGATTGAATAAGTTTTCGAACTCTTTAGTCTTTAAGTGTCTTGGTTGTTCGATGCATGTGATTACATTGTAGCGCGCATTGTTGTTTGTGTCCGTTGTTTCGAGTGTAGCTGATTGGACTGTGTAGTACGTTGTTTGATTGGTGACATATTGTATTCAACTATTATCGAGTGTGCATATTTGTGTATCATTTGATCTGCTATATTTGAGAAAATAATTTTGTTTTGTTTATCAACTCTCGGCTCTGACTAGTTCTTTGGACCACAGCCGGCGTTCGCTGGTGCGCCAAATAGGACCACTTCCAAATTGTCCACGCTTTCGTAGTGCAGTTCGGAGGGCCGATACTTCGGTCCTTGAAATTAGCCCGGCGATCGCCTCCCTAATTAACGGGACTTGTGACAACCCCCCTCCTTTTTTTATAAAGCCACGATTGACTCTCTGTTGGCGGGATTCAGGTGCTGCTGGAAAAGTGTAAATTGAAGGTACACCGCACTCGCACAGCCGCTGTAGATGTCCCGAGTACCATTCATAAGGGGTCCCCGATTTTTTTTGTTTTTTACAACCAGCTATTGCGCGTTGCGTTCCGAGATAATAGCATTCATATGACCTCTTGTGTGTCTCAAGCATAAGATTTAGCATGCTGATAATCTTCGAAGCAAAAGCAAGGAACAGCGAACACACCCCAGACATGCCTCGTCCGGCTTTTCCACAGCCCCTTCTACAAACCCGCTTGAATGGGAGCGGCACGCGGAGTCAAAAGACAAATTCTGAAGTCTCCTTCCGACGTTGCTATATAATGCTAGGTTACAATATAAAGTGTAGCGGTAAATCAAAATTGATTAAGCATTTTGACTGCAGCCACTGGCTGACTGGTTCTATGGAGAACTGTGTATTTGACCTAGGTGCATGCTAAGAAACAGAAGCTGGTGAAAATAATGCATAGTCTTCCAGTACGGTGTGCCTCATAATGATATCGTTGATTCGGCACGTAATTCCCCAGAATTTAACCTACAATATTGGCGGCGCCCATTTCTTTCATTCAATAGTTATCGTTTGCCATGATACGGGCGGTGAAAAACGGTAAGCTGCAAATTCGTGGCGTTTACGATTGTGAAGGCATCGACAGCGTGTTCTCTCTCAGACCACGTTGCAGGCGTGGTCAATCACTTCAGACTGGCCCAACGTCGTCCCTTTTCTGTTCTTGTTGTACCTAAAAAAGCTGGTGATGTCAATGCTCTACGGGACGCCAACTTCCTACAGAGAGAGAGAGAGAGAGAGAGAGAGAGAGAGAGAGAGGGAAATACGCGTTGTAATAGAGATCTACATTTCATGCAAGAGACATTGCAGCGAAACTGTTACGCCACACTGAACCGATCTTAACAGTGAACGACACGCTGCTGTGTCCGCCAGGTTAAACAACGAACGCGCAGACAAAAGGACGATACAAGCGCTCCGTGTGCGTGCTCGTTGTTTAACACAGCGTCTGCTGCCGTATGCCGTAATGACCCACCAACAAGCACGCAAGTGTATTTTAAGTTGCATGCGACTTTTTATCGAGCGGGAATGAAGCTGCGAAATGGTGCGACCTGTCTGATTTATTGTGCCTGGTACAAGTCAAATCGAAAGCTTGCACACCCATTTGCCGGCTTAAATGGCTCCACTTTAACACTTTAGCGTGTATAGCAATGAGGGGCTCAGTCGCTGCACAAAAAACGCATGTTTGATAAGCCTTTTTTACCAGCTTGATATATATACCGATTTAAAAGTGAGCAAAGCCAACGTTGTGCTTCTCGTACTTGACAACAACAACAACAACAACAACAACAACAACAACAACAACAACAACAACAACAACAACAACAACAACAACAACAACAACAACAACAACAACAACAACAACAACAACAACAACAACAACAACAACAACAACAACAACAACAACAACAACAACAACAATACGGCCTCCTATATATGCGTTAAATAAAGAAGGTTATTGCGGGCAGAGCATGTATGAGTGACTAAAGTTCCCCAGCTCCAAGAAGACAATGGGAAAACCTGCAGAGTGAGCTAATGAGCTTAAATGAGTCCCGCAGAAAAGTTGCACGTGACAGGCGGGGAGACTTCCCCGTCGGGTGCAGGAAGCGCGCCTTATCAGTGCACACGTGCTCGGCAACCGTGAGTCCTAATGAGCCGCGTAAAACCTGTGCTGACGCGAGCGGAGCGATGAGGGCATTCAAAGTCAGACACACCGTACTTATCATTTTGCAAAAAAGATCCCTTTCGCAACCAGACATTTGGAGGAAAACGCAGTTATGACACAGCAAATGACAATAACGCCAAGGTGTCCTGTTCCGCGTGCATCAACTGCAGCTGACACAAACTGGCAGCTCAACGAAGTGGTTTACCTACATCGGTGGAGGTGCTAGGAAGCTCCTCTCAATGCGTCCCTTTGAAGAAAACATCGTCCCTATCCGTGAAATACGAAAGTGATGAAAAAAAAATGTATACACATATACTGAAAGAAAACACAAGAAGCAAGCTAAAAGCGAAGTCCCATAGTAGTAGTTTGCGCTTTTACGTCCCACAACGAATATGTGACTATGAGAGACGCCATAGTGGAGAGGTCCGAAAATTTCAATCAATTAGTGTTCGTTGATGTGTTCGGCTATCGTATAGTATACACGAGCCCCTATAGCATTTCGTTTTTTATCGAAAATTGACCGCAATTAACAGCTGGGATTATTGGGTTAGCAGCCAACCGGCTAAATCCTGTTTCACACGGTGGACAAAGTTCCAACAATAGTTCGCACGTGGAATGGTGGGCTGTGGCACCAATCCTCAAGGCTGAGATTAGAGCTACGGGTTCGAGTGACTGCGAAGCACAGCAAATGCTGATATTTTATAATCACATTAAATTATAAATTATGACTTGACTGCCCCAACGTGGGAGTTGCCCGCGATGTGTTGTGTCGCACACCTCCGTATCTTTGTCACGTTTTGCGTCAATCCATCTATCGCATAGTGAACATATCTACACTATCGCGTAGCGTCAGGTTGCATACAGTACTATTTATGGTGTCGTCACGCACCAATGAGGGTTGTTGTGATACTTAGGTTACCAAAGCACCATTGCCAGTGAAAAGGAGCAGCAGCGGAAACGCCACTGTATTGCCATACATTGTTTATTATGTATTGCCATACATGTTTTTATTATATTCATGTGACGGGGCTGCCACGGGTGTAACAACGCTCGTTTAACACAGGTCGCGCCGAAATACCTGGAGACATTCCCGATCGCTTGTTCGGATGAGTTAGCGCGCACCACGTGATGGGTATCCGAGTTCATGCGAGAAGCAACCGAGGCACTAACAATAACGGTGGAATCACTCATGTATAAGGGTATGTACACAAAACAGTTTCATCGGCGACTCTATACTCGGCACTACCTCTATATCATGGGCGTTGTTCGTTTCTGCTGTACGTGTTACTTGATTTGCTGGACACAAGTTCGCCCAGTACATTTGTGCCGACATTAACAACCTGACTTTTTCACCATCACGACAATGTGACGATACCTTCCGCGAGCACGTGACAAATAGTTCAGTCCATGTCGTGACGACAGGGCATAGTAGTAACCGTAACTACTCATGAAAAACTCGTAATTAATTTTTCAACAACCACTCACGCTTACCTGTGCATTTTCTAGGCACCGTTCTCCAGTGCTGTCCTGAAAAGTCATCCAGGTTTCGAGCAACCAATCCATTGCTGAAATTCCTAAATACAGAGAACTTGCACAAGTGGCTAAAGACTCTAATTGGTGCCGTATACCGAACCGAGGTTCCGTCTTCTCTCTTTCCTTTTTTTTGCTCTTTTTTCGATCTCCCCCATCCCTTCCACTTGTGCAGGATAGCATACTGGTAATGGCGAACTCAATAACATTCCTGCCTTTCGTCTTTCTCGTTTTCCTTCCTTGTAGCTTCATGAAAGCTTAGACTTACGTTTGACGAAAGATAAAAGACAGCTGAATTTTTTCTTGACGATACACTCTATATGGATGGCATCAGGCCTTGCGCGGTGCCGCTATGACTGCGTTATGCCGTCGGGCACAACATAATAATCCAGCGCCCCACAAGTCATCACGTGTCATCGCAGAAGCTTTCGCTCTAAGCCGACGTCAGCTTATCGGCATCGAGAGCCAAACTTCATCGCATGGCTGGTATACTTCTACCGGATACATCCGGTACAATGTTCTGGAAGCTAGCGAGACTTCTTGCTCTATAGATTCACTCGCACCATTAAATTTTATTACCGGTATTAAGGTTTCTTCTTTGCATTTTTAGACTGGGTGATGATGCAGATCTATAGTGCATGAGAAATAAACAAAACCCCGCTATTTACACGGTTGTCAGTAGGGTGTTCAAGATCACTTAGCATCTCTTTATTTTCGTATCGTGGCCTCAGCAATTAGTTCGCACAACGCGCAGCTGGAGCACATGTAGTGCCGGCCACGTTTACAACGATGAAATCCAAGCGCGAGACGTGCGGAGATATACGTTTTGCTGACCGAACTTCTCGCGTAGTTTCCACTGTGTAGGACTTGATGTACGAAACACATCTATATCCACTATATTTTTCGCTGCATACAAGTTAAAAGAAGTCGCACGCTAAACAGCGGCTATAGTGTCAAATAACAGGGCAAGTCAAGCCACGGCGCTTAATCGCGCGCAGCGTTCACGCATGCACAGCAAGCCGCAGCGCAGAAATACGAACCGTTCTTGCACTCACCTCTCGCCGTCTGTGTCATGTGTTGCTGCATGTGCGTATATGGCTTCATAGTAGCGCCAGATAGAAACATTTCCGTTATAAATGTTTCAACGTGCCTTTCACTTTAGCACTCTGTGACTAGACACCCTGACCGTTAATATTTCCGTTGCGTTAAAGAAAACAAGTAGCATAAACTTAGTTGTCAGCTTTTTTAATCCATTTCGACCTGGTGCGCTTTTTCACTTCATACCCAGTGCTCGCAGCGTGATTGCCTGTCCATGCTTGCGTTGTCGAGGCCCGTGTGCTCAGATTTGGGTGCACGTTAAAGAACCCCAGGTGGTCAAAATTTCCGGAGCCCTCCACTACGGCGTCTCTTATAATCATATGGTGGTTTTGGGACGTTAAACCCCACAAATCAATCAATCAATGCTTGCACGCCTTACCTTTGTTTTCGATCGGTCAGTTTTTCCGGCGCCGGCAATTTATTTAGCTGTGACGCGCTTTATCACATCAAGCGTATCGTGCGTCACTTGCAAGCCTGTATATTCGTCGTCTACGCAGCCATTAAAGAAGACAGTTAAGTTATAAGAGCTATGGAACTGTGCCTTCATCTGCTACGATACAAATGGCGATTAGGTAGATCAAGTATTACGTAAAATATAAATTCCGAAGAACAGATCAGGTACGCTTTAACGTCAACCTATTCGAATGTAATACCTACCGTTGTTGTCTATTAGTAGTCACGGTGCTAGGCTGTTATCCTAGAAGGTATCCAGGGATCGAATTGAGGCCGCGGCCACTGCATTTCGTTGGAGACGAAGTGTTGCAAGCCCGTGCACTCAGATTCAGATGCACGTTGAAGAACTCCAGATGCTCAAAGTTTGATGGGCCTTACACTATGCGTCGTTCAGCATAATTATGTACCGTGGTTTCGGGGCGCGAAACTCGGAGACTTAATATTATTCAACTCTGATGCCATAGATATCTCCCGATGTCTAATTTATTCCACTGCCGACACAAGCAGTGGCACGAACTGCGTATTTTTGTCGCAACATTTCCTTCTAGAACACTTATTTTATTTAATTTGAATATGAAGAGCATTGCTTGACTTGACACATTCTTTGCTTTATATCTGAGCGGTGGAAATGAGTATAGAAGAGCACAGCAGCTGATTTGATTGGGCTCCAGCGCTAAAACGGATCACCGGGGAAAGAAAGTTACCCAAAGTTTATCTTTGGTTGCTTTTGGTGACAGTCGTGGCAGCTTTTGAGTGGCATCATTAGCACGCATCGTTTGCTAATCGTAAATTATATAGTGATGTCATCTACGTGCCTAAACGAGTCAAAAGTTTCACTTGGAATATTCAATACACGCAAATAAACCTATTCGTACCAACAGCTACGAAAAGCCAGTAGTATCGGTAGACATCCATCCTCGGTCTAAGTTCTGTAAGGCATGTGTGTATATATATATATATATATATATATATATATATATATATATATATATATATATATATATATATATATATATATATATATATATATATATATATATACATTATATATTATATATATACATTATATATATATATATATATATATATATATATATATATATATACATTATATATTATATATATACATTATATATATATATATATATATATACACATTATATATATATATATTTATATATATATATATATATATATATATATACATTATATATATATATATATATATATATATATATATATATATATATATATATATATATATATATATATATATATATATACTTACATGCAGAGAAAAACACTACACACAATGGAAATAATTTATTATGCTACCCACTGTGCACTCAATGGTGCATGAGCAACTTGTGGACGCTGCTTTGCGCGATGAACTAGCGCGATTGGTGGAAAATTTGTACGGTGGACTAGCGGTAAATCCAAATGTGAAAATTTCGAAAACCTAATGTTAGAGCGATCAAGCTTCTGCACTTTTTATTACATGGTCTGGCAGAAGAAAAAACGGTCCTTAGATGTTCCTTTGCATAACATCAACGAAAATGTTTTTGCCACGTTGCCTAACAGGTCGTGGACATGCTGTTCACATAAATTTTGTTGAATATGACTGAATGAAAAACTGCCCACAGTACTCCCACACTTTCGGTTTCGAATTTAAATTACACTCCAGAAGGTTGTGCTTGCCGTTTGTCAAGTGTTGTGCGTGCCCGCAGGTTAATGATTATTGGGTATACAGCTATGCAGGCTTCCTTCCTAACAGAGGGCCCCGTTACTTGGCGAGGTGCCACGAGTGTTTTTACGCGAACCACTGTTCCGAGTTTTACTCTATTGCTTAAGGTATTCCTGCTTTTCCTCCCTCTCCTGCTCTTCATTCTAATGTACTCAGCACCGCTCGCAATTCGTGCATTGCGAAATGCGAAGCGTGGTCCGTTGGAGAGGACGACTAAAGGACGACATCCTGTGAGTCCCCCCCCCCCCCCCTTATAAATAGGGGGTGACCTCGCCACCACCAAGCTTGAAAGTTGTCGTTTCTTAGTTTTAACTAAAACAGCCTCTCGCCACCTCGCGTTCAAAGACGAGGGGTGGTTTTCTCTTCTCCTTCGCTACCCTTAGCACACGCGATGCATCCTCCTCTTCCCTGGGTTCTTCAAAGCACGTGGACAATGTCAACACTAAGCACTAGGGCCTATCAGGATTTCGCGCGTCTAAGCTACGCGCTGTTATCGCCGCTTGCGCAGTTGTAAACACAAAAAATGTAGTGTCACCATTTGATCGCGCTCAATATTCATGCGAGACAAGAAAGAACGGGTGGGCGGCTGCACGGAAAAGCAGCGCAGGAGACAAATCACCGTTGACATTTCGCGTATACGGACCAATCGAGATCATGCACACTATAGACGTCACGGGAACTGCTGTCCGCGTCAAGGAAGTGCGCAAGGAGGACAAAAAATATGAGCAGAAAATATTGCGCTATATTTTATATATTTGAAGAGCCTGTTGAGTGGCCCTTTAAGGCCCTGTCTAGCTCAGTTAAAATTTTCTTATGAAAAAAAAGAAAAATTCTACGAATTCACAGCCTAACAATGTGCGCCTTGTTGTAGAGTGACTCTGGTTTTCTTAATATTTTGTTACTTATCCCGACTTTCCCGCCAACAATACTGTAAGCGTGTCTTACTTGTTTCTGTCGCGGATGTGTTCCCATTGTTGTCCTCTAAACCCAAGGCTTCAAGAAGGCTAGTTCCCAAACTTGCACCCGGGCGAACGCCTCCACATTCAGTAAGAAAATTGGGAAGATTCAACGCCTTGCGAGAAGAGGTTTCATGCGAAGCAGTCGGCAAGTGATTGTGCACATGGCATTCTTTCTCCTTGAGCCAAGCGTTACGAGGATGATCGACGTCTTTGACAAGTAATGTACATGTGTTCACATTGTAAGCTTATCACGTACGTCGACTACACTGGCGTTTAAAGGGTAACATGTGGTCTGACGTAACGACTGCCCTCACATAACGAAAACGTGAGTATTGTCTAAAGAAAGTGTGCTTTATGGTGGGACGATAGAAATATCATGCGCAATTTTAGTTAGCATATAGCTTCATTCTGCAGCCGCCAAGATCAATCAAAGCTTGAATATTGCTTTCTGAATGCTAGGAATATATAGCCGTTATTTTATTACACTGCTGCGAAAGCAGAGCTAACACTGGAACCACGATTGGTGTTAACACGACATGACGCCTGTATCGTAAAGGTACCGTTATATCACGTAATGTTCATTGTTTCGTTTTCAAATACACATCCACCACTGCACCTTCAATTGACGTTGTTGCTGACCCGCAGGTCGCGGGTTCGAATCCCGGCTGCGGCGGCTGCATTTCCGATGGAGGCGGAAATGTTGTAGGCCCGTGTGCTCAGATTTGGGTGCACGTTAAAGGACCCCAGGTGGTCAAAATTTCCGGAGCCCTCCACTACGGCGTCTCTCATAATCATATGGTGGTTTTTGGACGTTAAACCCTACAAATCAATCAATCAATCAATCAATCAATCAATCAATCAATCAATCAATCAATTGACGTTGTACCAAGTTTATACGCGTACAGAGTCACTTTAAAAAGCAGAGTCAAAACCTGACGTGACTCTGAGGTAGAATACCTGGCTTCCGTACACTCTCTCCCGTGAGGCACACACACTTTCTGCCCCCAGTGAAGTTCCACTGCTTAAGTAGACGCTTTCTAATCTCACGTTTTCGATACTGTTCACCGAACAGCGCATGCTCATTGGTGTATCGCTACGCGGCAGTATAGCGGTGCAGCGCGGACCACCCTGCTGTATTGTGGCTTCAGAAACTCTCCCTGTGAAATCGATCGGTCTCAGCCACGGCAGGTAAGAATTGACGTTCGGACAAGAAGAAGCCATTTATTTAAAGTGAACACTCCCCTTCAGGGTCTGGTCTGGTGGATGGCCTTTACCGAGCCGTGCTTTTCTCGCTCCCGCAGTGACGTCATAGGAAGCCTCAAAATGTCAGGCACCTGCACGGCGTGCAACGTGAAAGGGCGAGTGCGGGCAGACGAAGAGCGTACGTACGCTATCTGTGCCTTGCGTGCATGCCGGAGATGTTTGTGAGCCTTTAATTAGAAACGACAGAAACGTGCTTGATCTGCGCCTCGCAGTGAGCTCCTTCCTCGTCCTCCTCCCCCCCTTTTTTTCATTCTTGCATTTTGTACTTCTCGTGTTGTAACTTGGACAGGAGAAACTTAGGAATTTCAATTTTCCACTGAGTGACTACCATCGCGTGCCTCACTTAAAAGAAGTACGCGGTGTCCTTTTGTTTTCTTTTAAAATTGTGGCATATGGTGCTCCATCCTGGCAATAATATTTCGTGACCTGCAATTCGGGGGTTCCATCTCTGCCACTGTCGTCACATTTGGGTGAAGCCAAAACCGACAAGGCGCATGTACTGTGCGATGCCAGTGCAACTTTAAAGAACGCCACAAGGTCGAAACTTCCGGAGTCCTTCATCAATGCGTCCCTCATGATCATATCGTGGTCTTAGGACGTAAAACACACATAATAATAGTAATGACTATACTTCATAGATTTCTATCCATTCGTTGCGAGCAGGTGTCCCGAAGCACCACGTTATTTTAACGTACTATATTGTGCCTTCAAGAATTGAATATTTAGCGCTGCAGCTCAGCGCTTGTTTTGATTGGATGTTCACTTGCTCATTAGTAACTTCATACGCAGCCATTCAGTAACATAACCATCGCCAAATGTTCGACTGCCACAATGCAATGTGTTACAATTTGTAAGTCACATGTGGTCTGTTTCACAGAGCCTAGCATTCTTTAACACGGTGTCCTGAGGGCTCGCTGATACCGCAGCGAAGTGACGGCTCTTGCCGTTCGGTCAGCTAATTGCTGATTTAATTGCAAAATGTTTGAATTTCGTTTGGCCTGGTCATTCTGTTCCACCCTGCCCCTTCAAGTTTGTCGACGAGATCGAGGCGTCGCAGACTCGTGCCAAGTCATACACGTAGATTGCTTCGCCGTTCAGAGTTAAAATTTGTATGCTTTGCTGCTGATTTCAAGCACCCCCCCCCCCGCTTTTTTTTTGACGGAACAAAGTTTTCTACATGTATTTATTTTTTGTTTGTCGGCTACCTGATTTTATCCAATTAGTTCTTTGACTACGCAAACAAGCACGAAGTAAACTGGGGCAAGCAAGAAAAACGTACACGCGCAGCTAGCAACTGTAAGTTTATTGAAGAAAACATAGCTATAAAGAACAAGAAAAAGAACAACCACGTGTACGAATAAAGGCTAGCAGCTTCCTTGCCCTAGTTCACTTCATGCGGTCCTTAGAAGTCAAAGATTACCAACCCACACATCGATCATTACTTATAAAACAATTCTTTGGTTGTGTGTGGTCGCATTAACTATCCGAGTGGGCTCAGAGGCACGTAAATGACGATTCTAACTTACCAGTCGCTGTTTTTCGCTACGCAGTTCCTTCGCCTAGCACTTTTCAAACAGACACCCGGATCTGGAACTCGGAGACTCTACTGAGTCCTGCTCGATACTGGGGTACTGTGGTGGCCTCAGGTGCTCCTTCACGACCACGCGTTGCTCCGAGCAGCTGCCCTCTTCGGCACGCGAAGCTGCGCGCGCCGTGTGCGCACGTGAAGCAATCTCATCCTGTCATGCATCATCGTGCGATCTTCCCTCCTCCCTGGTGTCTTGGCGCTGGTTCCAGTTACACATCGATTACAGTATCTCTCCTTCAGCTAGGACTGGATATATTGCCTCGCTATCACCATAGAAGCTCTATAGGGCTCGGCGACACGTCATCGATGGTTCGTGCTTGCCAACCGCTGTTTTTCGTCACGCTATTAACTAATAGCTACTCTTTCTTTGCTAAACCAGCCAGTCATAGAGCGTTGACAGTGCTGCCGAGCCCACATTCAGTTACTTTTCTGCTTATATAATTATATTGTCCGGAGAGGTTGAAGTTAACCTCGGCCCTGACGATAATATATACTCTGAACTGTTTGTCCTGCATAGACGCATGTTTATATTTTTGGTTATTTATTGTTTTATCTCTCTGTACTCTTTCCGATCACCATTTTCCCGCCTCGGTGCAAGGTATCAAAGCGCCTTTTTTTTTACTATAGGTTAACCTCACTGCCTTTTCGTTTTCATCTGTCACGTTCTTTCTGTTCCTCATCCCTTTACGTCAGCTTCAGTCTGGTCATGCAGTCAGCCATTCTTGACCGACTAAAAACTATTGAAGTAACCCTGACTGATCGTGAAAAAAGATTCTTCAAAATTAATTCTCAATCGGTCAAAATCAAATCTGAATGCACAAAGCTCGTGGCTGTCAAGACTTAAATCACCACACTCCGTACGACGATGGACGCTTGTCCGGCCTATGTGTCTACCTTGACTACCCGTGCTATTGGCGTCAACGAAAGGTCTCGTTAATTTAACCTCGATTTTTATGGGTTGAAACACACTCTTAATTGAAACTTTCGCGGGTCTGAAAAACAGACCCTCTGTATTAAGCACTTTCAGCCACCGTTTTAATCACAGGAAACTGAACGCGCGCATTGCCTCGGATCCTATTGTAATGGCATGTCAGGACTAGCCATTTTTAATTCACGCATGTCAAAGACACAGACTGCGTTCTTTCATTAGCGCGCCAGTTTAAGGGGAAATTTTTTGGCCTGTCTTAAGATTTTCCCCCTTAGTTTGACAAGCGCATGGGTGCCTTGTCAAAATGTTCCTCCCTGGCAGAAAAAGCTTCGTTTAACATTTGCGGGCACAGGAGGTAATTGAGCACAAGTCCTAGCAGTTACCCCGCTTCAAACACCAACATCCCGACGTAATCATCCTGTCTTGCGCACTAATATCCACAGTGTCAGCCCAAATCGTAGTTCGCTATGAAGCCTCATCAGCTCATCTTCGCGTAAGGCTGTTTTGCCTTGAGACAATGCCCAACTCGTCCATTCGCACTCGTGATTTTGAGATCCTGTCTCTCTTTGACGACTTTGACATATTTCGCAAAGACCAGGTCGACGATGGTGCGCTTATTGCCGCGAGTCATAAGTTATTATGTATCCCGATAATAATATAATCACCTCTTAATATGTGGCGGTTATAATGCACCGAATCCCTCTCGCGCATGCGCGTGCTTTTGAGCATTTTCTGCCACACCACACCCGCCCCACTCCTATTGCCGACACTTCATTGCTGCCTGATTTCCACCATGCGTGGCGCGAGATAACTAAGTCGTATCTCAACACGCCTGGTCTACTTTTCGGTGATATTAATTTAGCCTCTATACTGTTGTAGAATTTAGCTTTGAAACTATTAAATATACGTGCGTCAATGAATTCTTAAACACGTGTCTCAAATTTGATTTGAAGCAAGTTATTAAGAGAGCCATGCGCATTACAGGCCATGCGGCAAAGATTTTTGATTGTATAGTAACTTCATAACCTGAAAACCTTTCCGATATCACGTATGTGTATGGCCTCGGCGACCTTAATACGCCTCATACTGTTTTTTTCAGGTCACATGTCCAATTCAAGAAGAATTAAAGCAGCTTGCTTTATGACACAAGTGACTACAACAGCAGGGCCCAAGAATAGTGATCTATGTTAATTTCGAAGCCAACTACGCGCTTCTTTCGCCCCAAGTTCACTTCAGCTAGAAGCAGGAATCCGAATTCCTGCGTCTAGTCAAAGTGTACTCTCCTGCCATAACAATTACTTAACGGAAACAGTCTACAATGTTTAATACCGCGCAAACACGCCTAAGAATAAGAAGAAACGTCTATTTCATTCTGCTAACACTTTTCAATCTTAGTTTAAGTGGGATAAATATTATTTTGCAGTCAAGCAATACGAGAGGCCCATCGCAGGAACCCATGTGGCCTTTTCTCAGCCACGTTGCCCTTTTCCTCGCACACAAACCCCATACGCAACTTGCAATGCATTAACTCCCAGGAGTAAAGCACTGTTTTTCTCCGTGACAGTTCTAGCTTCCCTGTCCCTTAACCCGTAACTGATGATAGTTCATAAAACAACCAGCCACCCAACCTATTTTTTGGTAAACGTAGTCTATTTGTTAAAGTATGCCTGACATTATTTCACCCCTGTTTATTTAATGACTTGTTTTCCAGGGCGTATCGACCTTTTTCTGTCTTCACCATGACTACATAAAGGTTGGCCTCTAACGTGTAACCTGGGACCACACTGCATTCTTTTAACTCCCCTATGGTACTTACACTTCCCATATTACACTTTCTATATATTGTATCGCGGACTGAAGGAGCGAGAAAGAAGAAGAGGTAGGACGCTCTCGAGCGATGGTGATTCGGCAGTGACGGTTGAGCGCTGACATTTTCAGTGTAAATAAACTCATCACATTCGTAACAGCTTTGGTGAATCAGTGCTGGGTAATTCGCCGTCCTAAATCACGCAGCAGAAGTTCTTCGAAGAAGCAGAAGCTTAGCTGGTCTACCCCCGGACAACATCAGCATGAACGACGACCCAGCAATCCCGTTGACGTACTACGCTGCCGCATCCGCCAGTGCCACCAACATGCCACAAGGTGGCCGTCGACCTCGACAACCAGACTACTGGGCGCCTGAACCACGGATCATCAGCATCATCAGCCTGACTACGTCCACTGCAGGACAAAGGCCTCTCCCATGTCCCGCCCGTTAACCCGGTCCTGTGCTTGCTGCTGCCAATTTATACACGCAAACTTCTTAATCTCATCTGCCCATCCAACTTTCTGTCTCCCCCTAACTCACTTGCCTTCTCTGGGAATCCAGTTAGTTACCCTTAATGACCAGCAGTTATCCTGTCTACGTGCTACATGCCCGGCCCATGTCCATTTTTTCTTCTCGATTTCAACTATGATATCCATAACCCCCGTTTGTTCCCTAATCCACCCTGCTCTCTTCTTATCTCTTAAGGTTATTCCTACCATTTTTCTTTGCGTAGCTCGCTGTGTCGTGCTTAATTTAAGCTGAACCCTCTTTGTATGTAAGTCTCCAGGTTTCTGCTGCGTAGCTAAAAACCGGCAGGATACAGCTGTTATATACCTTCCTCTTCAGAAATAGTGGCAATCTACCTGTCATAATTTGAGAGTGCTTGCCAATTGTGCTCCACCCAATTCTTATTCTTCAAGTTACTTCAATCTCGTGGTTCGGCTCCGCGGTTATTACCTGCCCTAAGTAGACATGGTCTTTTACAACTTGAAGTGGACTATTACCTATCTCAAAGTTCGGCTCTCTTCCGAGTTTGTTGTACATTACTTTTGTTTTCTGCAGATTAATTTTAAGACCAACCTTTTTGCTCTCCTTGTCTAACTCCGTAATCATGAGTTGCAATTCGTCACCTGAGTTACTCAGCAATGCAATGTCATCGGCGAAGCGCAGGTTACTAAGGTACTCTCCATTAACCCTTATCCCTAACTGTCCCATTCTAGGCTTCTGAAAACCTCCTGTAAGCATGCGGTAAATAGCATTGGGGAGATTATGTCCCCCTGCCTTACACTCTTCTTGATTGGTATTCTATTGCTTTCTTTATGTATCACTATGGTATAGCAGTTGATCCTCTGTAGATTTCTTCCAGGATGTTTATATATACTGCATCAACGCCCTGATTCCGCAGTGTCTGCATGACGGCTGATATTTCTACTGAATCAAACGCCTTCTCGTAATCTGTGAAGGCTATGTATAGTGGTTGATTATATTCTGAGCATTTCTCTATTACCTGATTGATAGTATGAATGTGGTCGATTGTTGAGTAGCCTGTTCGAAATCCTGCTTGCTCCTTTGGTTGATTGAATTCTAATGTTTTCTTTACTCTCTTAGCACTAACCTTTGTAAACAGCTTTTATACTACAGAGAGCAAGCTGATCGGCCTCCTTTTTTTGATTATCTCTTTTCTTATGTATTAGGATGATGTTAGCATTCTTCCAAGACTCTGGTACTCTTCCCGTCAGGAGAAACCTCGTAAACAGGGTGGCTAGTTTTTCTAACACAATCTGTCCTGCATCTTTCAGTAGATCTGATGTTATCTGATCCTCACCAGCAGCTTTGCCTCTTTGCATGCTCTCCAAAGGTTTTCTGCCACGGATATTCTCAGGTAAATCTGACGAAGACGTGGATGCTTGGCTAAAACACTACGACAGAGTAAGCCGCTACTACAAATGGGGCGCGCGGGCGAAGCTCATGAACGTAGCATTCTTCCTTGCTGGGACCGCCTTGCTTTGGTTTGAGAACCATGAACATGTCTTCATCACTTGGAATATATTTGTTGAGGAACTGAAGCCCTGCTTTAGGGACACGAGTTCTATGAAAAAGAAAGCTGAGCAAACGCTGTCCCGTAGGGCTCAGTTGCCCGGCGAAACGTGACAACCTACATTGAAGCGGTATTGAAGCTTTGCCGGATTTTCAACGCAAATATGTCTGGCGAAGACAAAGTTTGTCATTTGTTAAAAGGCATAGCCGAAGACGAGTATCCGCTACCACGTATCGATGATGCTGTTGATTGCCTGCACTCGGCAGTATACTTTTCGTTCGTCGACCTAAGGTCTATATACTGGCAGATACCAATGCATCCGTCTGACAGAGAGAAGACTGCTTTTGTGATGCCTGAGGGGTGTTTTGAATTCAACGTTATTCCGTTTGGCTTATGAAATGCCCCGAACCACTTCCCTACTGAATGTGAGAGCACCAGGTCGAAAACTGACCGCGCACAGAAACTGCAGATTTCACCCCGTGGCTTCCATTTTCCCCGACGGGTCACGGCCACCATCGGATGTCATCATCTCGACGTGCCGCTGCAGACCTCCGACCATCGTCAACCAGGCAACTACCAGAAGACTACTATGCACCATCACGAAATGTTCCTGCAGAGCACGACCTGTCTGCGCGTACTTATGCCATATGTGCTCCTGCTAATGTAAGCCGACAAGTCCTAGTTTGCTACGCATGCGGTATCCGAGGCACATTTCACGCTTATGTCCCAGCCGGCCACCTGCGCCGACACGTTTTTCGACGTACCCGCCTCGTATGCACGAAACCTGGACCGCTCATCCGGCCGACCACCGTCCCTGACAGCGATGGCCTAACGAATTTCGCAGCGAGTCCCCCGCCTCCGAGTGAAGCCTGACGCCACCTCTGTCACGTTCCCGCCGGTCACCGTCTCCGCGTCGTCGGTCACCTTTCCCGCATCAGCTGGGAAACTAGCTGGTGCGGTCGATGAAGGTGCGGCTGCGTAACGGTCAGTTTCACCAGTTACTCCTTCTGCTGTGATGTTGATGAACAATGTGCGAGTGTGCATAGACAGTGTAGACACTCTTGCTCTTGTAAACACTGGTGCTGCTATTTCAGTTATGAGTCTTCGTTTCAAGCATCGTTTCTTGCGCCAGAAAGTAATGTTCGCGTGGGATCGTAAAAAAACCTTTCGTGGAGTCGGAGGCGAAGCGTTACGCTCTGTTGGCATTTGCTCAGTTGGACTCACGATTGGTGGACAAAATTTCTGAGTTCAATTCACTGTACTGGCTCGCGCAACTCATGACGTCATCTTAAGGACAGATCTTCATGAATGCGGCGCAACGCTTGACTGTGAAACTGGAGAGATTCTTCAACAAAGTACGTTGCCCGCTGCAGTAGTTGACGATTTTTCAACTCTCCCCATCGATGCGCTTTCGTTGTCTGAAGATGTGATGATCTCTGATCGGACAGCAATGCTAGTTCCCGTATGCTCTTCTCACGTTCGCTTAAGGCCCTGCACTGGAATTGTCGAGCCCTATCATACAAACGCCATCAAGAAGGATGTGCTGGTCCCACGGTCTGTCCTTGCAGCCATCGACGGACATGCTTGTTTGTGGGCGCTCAACGCAGCATCAGAGCCTGTTGTCCTACCAGCCAGATTTAAATTGGGAACGTTTGAGGAGCAGGCCACAGTTGACGTCAGAATGGTCTCAGAGTCTCCAGCCATCAGTCAGACTGCGCCCAACTACTCAGCCGAGATAAAACACATGACCAATAAGTCGTTTCCTTCTTCCGAACAGGATTTCCTCGAGGAGGTGCTTACACGCTACGCGGGAGTCTTTGATTTCGCTCAAGACAAGCCTTGTTCCATGTGGACCAAATTACTATCGCTCGAGAGCGTCCTACCTCTTCTTCTTTCTCGCTTTGTCAGTCCGCGTTACTAATATATATATATATATATATATATATATATATATATATATATATATATATATATATATATATATATATATATATATATATATATATATATATATATATATGCGCGTCCTAGAGTTTTCGCATGGGAACTCCCTCTCTTCTTCTTTTGGTTCAGAATATTGGCTTTGGAAGGAAATGTTTATTAACCATAGCTCTCTCTGTTCATCCTACTAATATCTCCGTATTATTCTGATAGTTACTGTCCCTTTCTGTTTTCACATTGAAGGCACTAATATACATCCGGCTGCTGGCATCCTTTGCATGCCCATTTCCGATTCCGAGGCTTCGTAATACCACTCTACTTCCCCATCGTATTGGCTAGAAGAACGGGTGTGCCAAATTAATTTTATGTTGCTATCTAATTTTGTCACGATGACAACAGCCACACTTCCACTGATAGATAGTTTGGAATCATGAGTTTCGACCACAATACTTCTGTGGATTAAAAAAATGGCAGCATATCCACGGAGTGAATGATGGGGAGTGGGGCGAAGCATTCGTCCGTCCATTCGTTCTTGCTTCCGTCCGTTCCTGCGTACGTCTGTGTAACCATCCATGCGTCCATCCACCCGTCCGTGCGTGTGTCTGTTCGTGCGTCCGTCCCTGCGTTCGTCCATGCATCCGCGCCTGCGTCCGTTCATGCGTCCATCCATGCATCTGTCTGTGTGTCCGTTCATCCATCTATTCAACACTCCAAGTACCACCATCACGCATCTTTTCATCACATATTCCCCATATAGAAGCACCGCCATCCAGCGGACATTTCAAGGACTAAACGGGAGGTGGCACCTGCACACTTTCTTACGGCTTGCGCTTCGGGTTTACTTCACCTTTAACCACCTCGAGTTCATGGCATATACTAGTTCACTGTATTCATGGCTATGCGGCCCAACGCTCGCTAAACCTTTCTAAAACGAAGGAGTTGATACTCGCTGGGTTACTCGTTATACTCGCTGATGAGTTAATACTCGTTATACTCGCTGGGTGTAACCCAGCGAGTATAACGTAGCAACCCTTTCTTGTGAGATCGTGCTCAATGTACATGCCAATAGCTGCTAATGGGGATCGCAGCGTGCGCGTTACCTAAAGGCCGAGTGCTCCTGTCTCTCATTTCCCGTTAGCAGCCATTAACATGTGCATTGAGCACTATCTTTGATTGTTCAACAACGCACAGAAGAAATCTCTCACCGGAACCACCTTGGAGGTCAAAATCGTAAGGACCGCTATTTCGGGTATGTGTTACTGGTGGTTATGTACTACGAAGGACACACAAGCCACGCCATAAGGAGCTTCGCCCCTAAAAACCAAGGCCTCTTCTCAGAGAGCCCTCAGCAACAACAACAACAAAAAAAAAGTACCCATTCGTCAACACTGTATATGGATCCCCAGACCTTCTCTCCTTGTTCAGTGTCATCTCACTCAATGCCTTTTAACTCTGCGTCAAGGTCCATTAGTTGGCTGTTTTAATACTTGAGAGGGTAGAGCGTTGTCAGATTCAATTTGCGGAGGTGGCTGGATCGCGTGCTATATCTTTTTTTTTTACTCACCACTGCGTTACAATTCTGGCCGCCCCCAAGGCCACGAAGCCGCCTAAAAGTGAGGCCGAATTTTTCATTACGTTTGTCATTTGGCTGCACGTGTGTTCGTCAAATTTTTATTGCTCACTTTCTTCACTGTTCCTAAACTGTGTGTACCTGCGTGACTTGATTTGATTTTCGGTGTCGCATTTACGTCTCCTTAAACGATTTAGGCGACCCAAGTGTGTATGCCCAGTGCTGGGTACGCTTTGGCGTACACTGATCTCGAGGTAATTTCACCTTGATTATGATTGACGTCCAAGCTGAGTGTTAATGTAGCCTTCATTGCTCGCTTTTCTACTCGAGAAATGGTAATCAGCGCAAAGTAAAATATGCATATGTGACACCCATACGCAATAACAATACGAATCGACGCGAATAGAAAAAAAAAGACATCAAACATAGAATGACAACAAGAAATCGATGAATGGCCACGTGGCATTGTCTGCGGAATGAAGTTTGAGGGTGGCTGAAGAGGAAGACCACATATAAACGACAGGAAGTTAGAAGTACGCTTCGCTGGGAATAAAGCAAGTAGGTCACCGGAATGCCATTTCTGGGGAGCGATAACGTGGTTATGGATGGAGTTGCGTCTGGGGCCTGTCGCGCCGTCACACGAACGAGACACATTGCGGGCTTCACGAAGAGTCTCTCTCGCGCATGCCGCGTTGTCATCCCGGGTGCGATTACGGAGGACGCAAAGACACTGTGGCGTCGCCTGGAAAAGTTAGCGTCTGCTGTAGAAAAACAAAACAACTACTCAATAATAAGAAAGCAGCGACGAATAAAAAAAATGTACGTTGCAAAGCTGCTAAAATTGCAGTATTTTTTACTGTTTCTTGCATCGAAGGAAAAAAAAAAAGAAAGGCGCGCTTTTGCTGAGATTGCAGATGAGTCCTGCGGAATCCTGCAAGGTGGTTGTCTGACGGGGATCCACCAATTGGGCTGACCAGAAAGCTAGAAATCAGGTTAACTCAATCAGAACCCGAGACGAGGGGCTCGCAAAGCTCCCAGATTAGAGCCCCCGACAAGGACGAGTTTTTGGTGAACAAAGGAGATTTATTTTTGAGAAATCCATGTGGATTGTCGTTGTATGCTATAAATGGCCGTTTGTTTATTTGTATTATACTTTATTTGTACTGTATATATACTTTACTTGTGCCGGGCCAACGTGCAATTTCTCGATGTGTGTATATGACAAGCTTTGTTATCTGTAGGGTTCATGTCGCGGATTAAGTTCCGGGGTTCCTTAATGTGAATCCTAAGCGCGTTCTTGGATTCCCTCAGCTTTCCAGTTGCGTCCGTTATAACCACCGAGTCATTTTTGTAACTCTAATCAGGTCAGTTTCACCGATGTCATTGTGTAAGAGAAAATGAACGAGGGAAGCTTGCGCAGACGCTGATAGAGATCTTCCTCGTTGCTCTACCGCTTAACTTACCACGCCACTTTTCCGAGTCCAGTAAAAGAAACTGGATGACGCGGGGTACATAAAATCCGGCGCATTTTCCCTGCCGAGGAGCCTTTGGTGCTCGCGAGTGTCGCTTGCTTAGCGTGATAGCTAACCTGCACTACAGAGCATCCTCCTCAGGAGACTGTGCTGGCCGCGATAGCACTCCCGAGGGAAGCTGGCCACCTAAACCGCGTCGCCACGGCAACCAGCTGCCTCGCCGTTTATAGAACGGGCATTCGAGCCGAGGCCCCGTAATTAACGACACTGCCTCTCCTGCTGTACAACCGTCGCTGCACGCAGTGGAAGACTCTCTATAAGTTGCACTCCCATGTAAGTTCGCTCGTCAAATATTTCACACAAAACGCGGAATCGTTGTTTATGATCACCTGCTAAATTTTTGAAAGCAGTGTTGCTACTTTCCCTAAGTCACCACGCCGTATTAAACTTTATCCAGACGCGTACAAGCTTCTTCTTTTACCAGTGGCGATAAGCATTGTAATTTCTCGTTCACATATCGATACGCCAAAACTATAGGTATTATCTATACGCTACGACCAAATAAACCACCAGTCTTTTGCAAATGTGGAATGTATACATAAAGCACGTGCTGCCTTACCTGCCATATAAACAGCACTGAGTGTAGCATAACTATATTTTTACTTGAAAGACTACAGCAGGGCTATACGAGGTTCCGATGGTGGATGTTTACTCCAGCCAACCAACAATGTATAAACAACTGTTGATCACATTCTTGTGTAGTAAACCACTCACGCTTTGCTGTTTACGTTTTGGTGGTCAAAAATTAGCGACTGCAACAATTTCGTCTTGAGGCCTACACTCTAGTTTGGAGGCTCTGACGCGGTCTCTTTGGGTGAAGCCGTTATTCTCCACTTGGACCGCAGTAGCCCTTTTTTGGCCCGAGAAAGCTCCTCGTCACCACAAAGCGATGTCTGCAACCTGTCGACTGTATCATATTAGAGTTCTAACTCAACATTTTAATGCTTTCAATGATATTGTAACGTCCTTGATCCAGAGAACAGCGCAGAAATTCAGAAGACGAAGGGAAGGCACAAACTACGCAACATACAAAGCACCACCAAGTGAAGTGATTGGGGTAGAAGATGTGCATAAATACATACAAAAGAGCACTTCGTCACAGACACAACGCAAAAAAAAAATCGGAAAGCTAGATGAAAAGAACAAACAGGGGAGAAAGAAAGGTAGGTATGGTAACTAGTCTAAAAAAACAGGTGTGCTACCCTACGCAGGAGAAAGGAAAATGTATGCAGCGAACTGGACGCAAAATGTGTCGAACATGTGGAGGAGTACGCGCTGGCGTTGGCTGGCATTCCGAACTTGCCGCTTGTTCGGTGTCAACAGCGGGAAATGATACCTTCACTTGTGACGCAGTGGCATCCTCTTCCCTCCTCGTTTCCGTCCTCCTCACCGTCACTGCAATTTCCCGCCTTATTCATATACTCAACTAGCTATGCTTGATGCTACCCTACAACTGCGCGTCCTCCTTACTTCCTGTCCCCTTGCTATATTCTGCTACGCATGTACAATCAAACCTCGACATAACTAGTTCGGTTATAACGAAGTAAATGAAGAGTAGCCTTGAAATAGATAGTGCTAGGAAAGTACCTTTATGACAAATTTCGGATATAATGAACTTATTTCGGTGTAAGATGCAACTTTGTTATAATGAGGTCTGAGTGCATATTCAATGAGTTACAATATCCCACGTTCTCACCCATGGTCACTCTTTTCACACTCGTTTGCTTTTTTTTTTGCTTACGCGTAGTATACTGCCGTACACATGGATATGCTATTCTGTATGCTCCTTCCCATCTTCCCTTATCGCCATGTCTCACTTGCATATTCCGCCCCCTGGCTATACTATGCTATACGCAGCTACGATATAAATGACCATGATACCATTCCACATGCTCGTTTCTTTCCTCGTTACCCTTCCTTTACTTTCCCACCACTTTCCAAACTGTACTGTACATGTCTATGCTCGTCCTTTTTCTCCTCCTCACGCTTACATCTCTACTTATCACCCCAACTTTCTTTTCCCACGCCTTGCTATATTCTACCACACATCGCTATGCTATATTCTGCTGGTGTAGCTGCTCTAATTTTTTTCCGGCCGACTTGTTTCAAGGCCGAGCAGACCCAGTATAGCAGCTGCTAAAGTAATATTAGAGCTAGAACCTTCTAAGTAAAAATATTGTTTTGTGTTATACAAAAGTATACCTCTTTACACGATTCACCACAGGAATGAAACGTTAATCACAGTCTTACGCTGCATGTTACTAATGTCTTTGGGGAGCATATTAGCTTCCCTTATATAGAGATATGTTGCTATATACAGGGTGCCCCAGCTATCTTTAGTCGGAGTTTAAATTTAAAAATATGCCGACACACGCAATTACGACGCGACCAAATGCGTATTGCTGACAGTTGCCTGAAGATAGACTACTTTTGTGCTCTGAAATATTGTTTAAATAGATCTGTTTATTTAAATACCTCTCGAAGGAATGAAAATAGATAAAAATTTCAATGAGAAAGTTGCAAACGTTTAATTAGGTAGTTTTGAGCTTTACATCTCTTAATTGTTAGCGCTTTTTGGCTAACTACAAATGCCCACGAAATACAAAAAATACCACGTGACAAACCCACTCGCGACACCCACACGCACCGTGATTCTGGTGCTCTCTAACGTTCCACGTACGAACCATTTCCTCGCACCGGTTCATGACAGTGATAAACAGTCACAGCCATTATCGCTTTTGTGGCCGATAGCTTAAATTGGGGGACCCTTAATATTCGCCTTTAAGAGTTGAACGCGATAGAAAAATCCGGCCACCACTAAGTGCATACTTAATGATATGTTTTGTTACACGCACACACAAACACGCACGACGTATCTATAGTAATGCAGTGACTGTACAGTGTGGCCACTGCTAGAACGGCAAAACGGCACTCTACTGTAGTCGAGACATGTTTTTCACAATATCTCACAGAGTACACACACACACACACACACACACACACACACACACACACACACACACACACACACACACACACACACACACACACACACACAAACGCGCGTGCGCGCGAATGGTACATCCAGGTCTTTGATCTAAACACGAGTCGCATGGCCTCCAAAATACACGCCACGCACTCGCCATCTTGGAGGCTACATAGAGTCTCACAATGCCTCACAAATGGCAGCACATTACTAGCGTTTCCTGTTTGGTTGATCAACTCCTCTAAAGGTATGTTTTCCACTAGATGGACACAGTTGTCCATTTTTCAGAGTTGTTTAAAAGCTCCCGGGTGCTTTTAGCGGTAATGGCTGCACCGTCCCAGACTTTTTCGACGTAGTTTGATGGCCTCCCAAAATGAGCCAACAAATAACCGAATGGGCTCGTTTTCGTCGTGACACCTGGTGAACAAAATGCGTTAGCTCCTTCCACTACATGACATTTATGTAGTGTTTTTTTTTTCGACGCAGCTGCAAGTAACATTGTGGGTTTGTTTATTAAAGAAAAATAAAACAAAACGTCCTGTATTTGTGGTAGGACACCTTCTTGTCACGTAAACGGCCCGGGTACAATCCTCAATGGGACCGTAAAATTTATTCTTTATTGTATTTGCTTCTTCCTGAATTTTTCGCTCAAAGACGATTTTTTCGCTCACAACCAACGGTGCGGACGCTGATGGCGGAATTTCTGCGACACGAGATCTCTAACGCTATCACATTAAAGCTTGTTCACAGCAAAGCCACCATCATCATTGCGGCCCTGACGAGACAGCACAATGGCGCAAATGCTATCGTCGTTCGTACGCGGAACAATAGGGAGCACTACAATCATCGTGCGCATTAGTGCGCTATCAGGTTTGTGACGTGAATTTTTTTGTATTTGGAGTGCATTTGTAATGTTTAGCAGAAAAAATACTAATACTTTACAGGTACAATGCTTCAAACTGTCTAATCAGACGTTTTGCAACTTTCTCCTTAAAGTTTTATCCATCTCCGTTCCTTCAAAAGTTATTTAAATAAACCGATCTAATCAAACAATCACTTGAAACACAAAAAATAGTCTAAATCTATGCAACGTATATCTTAAACGCTGGCTTTCACACTTGTCTCATGCTCTCATACTTCTTCATTTATATATATATATATATATATATATATATATATATATATATATATATATATATATATATATATATATATATATATATATATATATATATATATCACGAATGCGTAGGCAAAGTGTCCTGCCTTTCTTTGTACTATGTATCACTCCGGAATACACATTTTTGGTGTTTTACAAACATTTCCTTGAAATATACCGTTGCAACAAAAACAAATGCATATAATTATCTGTATTTCAGGCTTCCGGCGTAGGTGTTTCGGTACATTTTTGAGTATCTCTGCCCAGCCCTCATTTGGCCCAAGCTTTTACGGGACTATCAAGGTTATACTGTGCACCGGAAGAAGGCATTCTTGTATTAAGGTGCAATGTCGCCGAAACAAATGTATAATTTTCTACAATCGGCAAGATATTCATAATTATGTGGATTCATGTCACCTTTCATTTTTATGCCTCATTCTTATTGAAAAGGTGTTGACTAAGCAAGGCCTTCAATACTGATGTAACTTCTGTAGTTCAACCTGTATACCGCCAAGGATCTGGTCACTGCGGTGTCAATTTTACGCCACTGAAAATAATTATAATTTTTTGTCATTTACAAGTGATCATAATGTGCTTTTGTACTAGTTAGTGAACATTTGTTTGAAATTAATGTTTCTGGAAATATAAGGCCGTTCTGTAAAAAGGTGTTTCGCTACTCAAAACGTAGTCGGTTAATATTAGTTTCGGTGCCATCACTGTTTGATTCGTAGGCCATTGGCTTTTTAATATTCACCATTCGCACACTCCTTCTGCACGCGAGTTCGATCCCGCGTGGGACAGCCTTATTAGAGTCGTTATGTTAAAGGCAAGGCCGTTGTCAGAATTTTTTTCTGGAAGCGTGGGTTCCTTTATATATGTTCGTCCATGAGTTTGTACTTGTGCTTGCATATATACGCAAGCAAAATTGAAAAATTCCGGAAAGGTTGCACCCCCAAACGCCTCCTCGCCCCTTGGCTACACCCATGGCTAAAGGTCGTGTACCATACACCATACAGTTTCGAAGCACGTTTAGGAACCCCAGGTTGTTGAAAAAACTATTCGGAGCCTTTGGCGTGCCTCATTGCCGTGGTCGCTTTGGGATGTTAAACTCCGCAAAACACCTAATGATCTCTGGCGAATGTAGTGTGACTCAAGGCCACCTGTCTGCGTATGCCCGCGTTCACCGAGTCCATTCCTTCCCCACATCCTGTTCTCTCTTGGAGGAACCGCCCCGCCGATCTTCATTTCCACCCCGGCTGCGAGAGACCGGCCCGATGCTCATTGGACCGGCCAATTCCGATAGCCGCGCCGTTGGTCGAGCGGCGTTGATTTATCACAGTCATCCATTGGCCTCCCGACCAACGATATCCGAGCTTGGCAGCTTTGTCGAGGATATCTTGAATGCGAGAAATCTTGTCCAGCACTGGTACCACATATGTTGCAGTCTCTCTCGCTGCTCGTTACAGCGAGGTCGATGCGACATCATGACAAGAGCAACTTAGCGCGGAAGTACGGGTGTTTGCCCTCAGGGATATGGCGGCCGGGGATGAGCTCGCCCATACCATCGCTCCACAGAACTTCACCAACAGTTGCCAGCTCGGATGTTAAGGCTTTGCTATTAAATATATATTTTTCTTTCTTTGTGTAAGCTTACAGCGGGTATGTTAGGCAGTGATGACGACTATAAAACCCGAAGGAACGCTTAGGTTTCGTCCACGTCTGATTCCCTCTGCAAAGTTCTAGCCTCAGTAAATACCGTAACCGGTCTGTTGGGAAACGAACGCCTGTGCGCTTGGCGCTGGCCCTTGTTAACGAGCCATTCGTGAAGTGCCCACTATGCGTCTGTAAGAAAATACGCGCTCTGTCGTTGCTGTGCACTTCGTTGCAAGGTCCCTAAAGGAAACAAGTTTCCAAGGTAGCGACACCTTTGCCTTTCCTCTTCGCCTATGTTCCTGGAGCACCCCCTAGAAAGTTCAAAACTTTCATCCAAAAGCGAATGTTTGGGTTCAGGTGCTACGGTGAATAGATGTAAATGAAACAAAATTGACCGAAATGAGTCGTGCAATAAACGGTTGCCTTTATCAACATAAACGGTAGAACACAAGATCAAGCGGGATGTGCGTTACTCAGATGGCGACGTTGTGCAGTTCTATATTTTGCACCACTAGCCATGGCGTCTCGTGTCGTACACAAGGAGGATAAAAAAAAATTGCTAGAGTGGGAATCATTGCCTAGGAGTGAAGCTGTGCCTCTAGCAAGATGGCAGCTGTGGTGAACATCTTACTAGGGGGCATGATATAGTATTACCGTATGTTTAGAAAAAGGGGTTAACGATTTAGAGTATTAGGTACTCTACTATGGGAGAGCATAAAGCCGTCCCGTAGGCCTTTGTAAATTTAGCGTTCCCTCGCCTATCCCTCGCTCTTTTGTTTCTTCATTGTCTTGCATATCAAGACTGTCCACATATTACATATTTACATATTGGTCGAAATACAAGTGCGTCACAAAATACACCCACAGGATTCATTGAGGTACCATCAGCTCTCAGCTGACTATTGATCAATGCTTGGGCATTCATAACAATTGCTCGAACGCCCAATTCAGTCTGTTACATCCTCTTGGCCCTTCAGCCCTTCAAAATAATAGCACACAGATTCGCAAAAATATTGGCGCACAAATAGCACTTCTACATTCGCCTTTTCAAAGGCACATCGGGTTTTCCATATACTGTGAATGCCCAGAAGCATGATTAGATCATAAGGTACGCCTGCCTCGTTTTTAACCGAAATAAAACGGATGCCGTGTGGACTTAACGGTAATTCTTTTTTCAAGGTTCTTTGAAATATTGATACAAGTCATCATTGACATCAACAAAGGCACCCTAAAGGCGATGAAGATGACGAGTGAATAAAAGCTCGTGGGAGGTTGTTGCCACTCCGCCATCTTGATTCAAGGACACTGTGTACTCCGTCTACAATCCGTAAATGTATTTATACCCTCTGCCTACGCTCACCCCATGAAATTTTGGTGGAGGTGCGGGGTAACAAGACGGAGTACACAGTGTCCTTGAACCAAGATGGCGGAGTGACAACAACCACCCACGAGCTTTTACTCAATCGTCATCTTCATCGCCTTTATGGTGCCTTTGTTGATGTTAATGATGACTTGTATCATATAGTCTCAGAAAAAGACCCCGCTCCAGCAATCTATAAACACGTGTTCACTTGTTTCCGATTTACTACACAAGTGGCAACGTGTGCTCCATGGCACGAATATTCCTCTATCCTTCAACCACGTTTTAAGTGGTAAAGTACCAGTATGTAATTTAAACAAATAAGTTTTGACCCCTGGCGCTACAAGCATTCTTTTAACACGTTTCAGAACATCCTGTCCTGGGCCTGCACAATATAGCTGACAGCACAAACGCAAAGGTAGTAAAACATCGACAAGGTCTTTATACAATTTTTTTTACGTGGTACTTCAGCCAGACACTCTAACTAAAATCTAACTGACAAAATTGGAAAGACGAAACAACTCTCGCACGCCGAACAAGTGTAATATGGAAACTTTTTCCGGTCGCACAGTGCATGCGTCTTAGTGTTACTAGTTTTCGTCAGTGAGCATCTTATTGGAGGCAAAGTTCTTAGGAAGTTCAGCCACCCATACTCATTTCTGTGTGTTATTTCGTCGGAAACAAGTATCTTTTAATATAGAACTAACGTAGCATTTACACTAACGTACCAAAGCCACTTCATCTTTTAGTGGGCACTATCAGAAAAGAGCATGTTTCCGCCATCCTGGCAGTAGCAAAAGCTGGATTTACTTCTGCTGGCAAGGCATTGCGGCAGCTTCCACTCCAGGAATTTTTTTTAAATCCTCCTTGGTCGTACATCGTAGTTCCATTTATAACTAGTCCAGTTCCCCGAATGTGTTTTGTTCGTGCTGTGACACAGTGAATGCGCTTCTTGCTGATTCCTGTTAGTGAACACAGGGCGTAACGCTGTGACGAGTGATTACAGCTGGCTTGTGCACACGCAAGGAAAAAGCGCGGCCAGGCTGGTGCGAACGCTTGACTAGCAGCACTGCGATGACGTTTTTCTTTAATGCGCCCATTTTGACAATCGTGATGCCAAGTGATTCTGGTGTGGTGCGCGGATATTTCTGAAAAGTGAGAGTTATACTGTTGAGGTGTCCCGAATCAGCACGTTTCGGCTCCTTTAGGCCGCGTTAGGGTCAACTGGTCAAGCGTGAAATGTTCCTGAAGGTGCGTTAATTACACGCTCCAGCTGCTCTGTATACGTGCATACGCACAAGTATTTGCAACAACTGACGTGCACTAGACGTGGATTAGACGCGCTGCTGGCGTTTCAATGAAAACCGACAGATAAACTCGCTTCGCAGATGCGCGTTGACGTACGTCGACGGAATTGCACGAAAGCGTTCGCGTGAAATGTTTCATAGCTATACTTCAAAGCGTGCTTTATTTTGGATAACACAAGAAAAGTTGAAGAGAGCGAAACCATTTTCTTCTGTTTTACGATAAACGAGAATTATTGAAGAACTCGTATCCTTCATTGAACGAGCACCGCAAAACAATCTTGGCCTACTGGGCGCCAACTGAAGTGCTCTTGCTCTTCAGTTTATCTTCTGACTAAGATTTCGTCTTTGGTCACGGCGAGAATCCAGCTGCAACCATATGCGCATGCGTACTCGTTTTGAACCTTTTGCATAACGATAAACAACACCACCTGCCACTTGCAAGATCACGTGCAAGGAATGCACCAATTACCTACGCGAATTTCATAGAAACGGAGGTGTAAGTGAGAGAGTGAGGAGGATGGCTGGAAAACAATGAATGACGCTACCTTGGAAACTTGTTTCATCTTGGGACCTCACTTTTGTTGGTGATGATGCTGGTGACGACAACGAGGACTACGACGATCATGAAGGTGGGTTATAGACTAGATGAAGGTGAGTTATAGATTATAGATTTGTAATGATTTGGCAGCGTCGGCCACCCACTCGTTACGCAGTTAAGACGGTGTGACCGACACCTGAGCTGTTACATTACATCTGTTACACGCATTGCATCCGATGCGTGCTCTGTGTGACAGAAGGAGATGGACGGACGGACAGACAGACAGACGGACCGATGGACGCTTCGCCCCAGTCATCATTCATCACTCCGTGGATATGCGGCGAATTTATCGCTTTGTTCGAGCTTTTCTTTTTGTTTAGGTTTAGGTTTGAATGTCCTCATGATTTGTGACTTTATCCACAAGGCATCTCGAATAAGCTACTTGAAGAGCACCTTACATTTCGTAGGAACCTTGGAGTGGACGCCCCATCAAACGACGTTGTGAGCCGCTTGACAGCAAAAAAAAAAGCGAAATAAAGTTGAACGTGCATAAAACCTCACCGTAGTCCCCACTTCATTTGTGCGCACCATTTTACTGCTTTAACATGAGTCTACCGAAAAATTCCTTTGAGCGCGTTCACACAGAGCTTTTTCGGGGAGGTAAACTGGTTTCATTGGGTTTTAGTGCGGAACTACAAAAGAAGCTGACCTGCGTGAAAGAACTCTCGAAGAGCACGTATAGGTGAGAAGTCCAAAGGTCTTCACTCCAATTCCGATCACGTATACACTCCACCGCGAAGGCGCGTGGCTCCACTTCTCGGATGGCTCGTTTTCCCGCCTCTTCTCGCTTTTCTGCGCGCTCGTATCTTCGGTATCTCGCTATCGCCGCACTGTAAGCTGCCGTGTCAGCTTGCCATCCACTACTCCTGCAGCGAGGCAGCCATGGCGTGACGCAGTGCTCCTTGTCGGGATTGTCGTTTCAATAGGCTTTCGTTCACTGAAAGTATACTCATTGCCTTGTGTAGCACTGGGTGCGCTTAAGTTTCAGGGTTTTTTTATTTTGTTTTTTTTTGCGATGTATGTCTTGTTTGGTTTCCCATAACATCGGACCTGGCGCATTTCATTGACCGACATCTTTCTACGACTCACGTGAATCTCCTTTTTTCCGCGTCTCGTGGGGAGCCTCCCGGTGTGGCGGTAGTGTAGGAATCGGGAAAGTTGCTGCCTCAATGTTTTTTGAAAGCCTGTTGTGTGCCTTAAGAACAAAAACGCATTTTTACCGTACGAACTCACCGCGCGAACCGTCTTTCTGCTTGTTTTCATCTAGTCTTCAGGGCATGCCATCGCTATCCTTCCCCATCAACCAATTTTCGTTGTCTTTTTCACTGACCCTCCGGTCATTTTGCGTCATTTTCTTCGTCCTTTCGCTGGCGTCTAGATGTCTTTGGTGGTCTTCCTTACATTGTCCTGCCCCCTTCCCCACTTCAACAAAAAAAGATGAAAAATGTAATGAACGAGTGCAAGCGACGAGTGAAGCCAGAAAATACCGAGCTAGTCACATTGGGGACTCCGTGAGATAAATTCGCCGCCCTCAGCGGAAACCACTTTTTTTTTAGAATTTTGGGGTGGTCAGAAGAGAGCTGCCGAGAAGACAGCAGCACAAAAAAGAAGAAAAAAAAACATCGAGGCCGTTTATACGGTATGTGGTGGTGACGATGATCTTGCTCTGTCGTTGTTCACGTTCTGCTTTTTTTTTTTTGGCGCACCGCAATCGCCCAGGATGGCGGTTTCATCTGCCTTTATTTCTTTCCTCTAGTTTAGCGGTGAAAAAGTGTGAACGTCAGTGTGTGGATATGTTGAACGAATACGCAATTGAGCTACATCTTGCAGCATCAGTCAACTTGCCTAGGCCAGCCTACAAAGATAAACAACACTAACCGTGTTCATCTATCAATCTATCTATCTATCTATCTATCTATCTATCTATCTATCTATCTATCTATCTATCTATCTATCTATCTATCTATCTATCTATCTATCTATCTCTCTATCTATCTATCTATTCATCTATCTATCTATCTATCTATCTATCTATCTATCTATCTATCTATCTATCTATCTATCTATCTATCTATCTATCTATCTATCCACACACACACACACACACACACACACACACACACACATATATATATATATATATATATATATATATATATATATATATATATATATATATATATATATATATATATATATATATATATATATATATATTGAGTGATGGGCAGCGCAGGCATGGGAATGCGCAGCAACACAGGGGCTACAAACAAGAATAATTGCACTGACAGCATAAGAAGAAAAAAAATTTCCAGGAAACAAAAGACCGGCTGCGCGTAGACCTTCGCACGCTTGATTTTGTAGAGAGAGCTCGAGCGTCATCACACGACTCAGCTCCATCTGTAGGCCTGGTCACGTAGGCCTGGTCACCTGGGCTCAATGAAGCACTGGGGCGGTAAGATAAACGACGTCACTATTGTTAGTTTTATTCAGGTAGCCTAGTAGCAGCATTATGAGATTAATAAGCAGAGTTCGGCCGACACTTATTGCTTCGCACAGGGGTGTTTCTATAGCTGTACGTTGTAATTTAAGATGCGCGATGCATTATTGAATGCATCAAAAATTCAGACAGATACTTCCTTTGAGAGAAGTATCACTACATGAATACAAGAAACCCGAAGAGTACATAAAGTTCTACCGAATATACATGCAACTAATAATGTGCTAATTTAACTTCATTCAGAGAAGCTTAAAATCCTCGCATGCATATTTGAAGGGTACGGAATATACTACCTGTGCGACTGCGTCGCGTCGCACAACACCGGAGTATAACCTTCAGGTCCGCCCCAGAACGAATGCAAAACCGAGCAGCCAGCTTCGTGTGGTGCTGGCATGGAAGCAAGGGCGGCTGCACTGAAAGTATGGCCGAGCTCGAGTTAGTAGACATGAGTTGAGATTGAAAATTTTAAACAGACGATGTTTTTAAGCGCGGAGAAACCTCGGCAGTCGCGTACAAAAGTTATCGCCGTGAACCGGCTCGCGATTTCTTCGCCCTCTTCTGCTAAGGTCCCGGAATACGTTCTTCGATTTAATGGGCGTGTAATGAAGTCACTGTGATGGGCAAAAGAAGAAGTACTGAGAGTGCGAAAGAAATAAAAGAAATATAAAGAAAGAGGAAGAGAGAAATATAAAGAGGAGAAAGACGAAGAGAAAGACAAAGATACTACCGGTGTCACACGCGCATTTTTAATCGCGATCAGTGCCGATTCGGATAAACCACGATCCGGATTAGCTGCTGCTACACGGTTTCTTTTAATCGTGATTAAACCCGATCGGGATCAAGACTATTGCGATTCGCGCATCGCGATTTGACTGAGAAATCGTGATTTCGTTTCGTCAGCACCCCCTGGTGCAAAAGAAACAAAAAAATCAAGCATATATTTATAAAAACAGATTTGAAAAGCTAGATATTAATTTATAAAAAAATTTACACTCTTTCAATGGGAAAATATCTAATAATCTATATTTTAGGATTCGTATTGACCACATATGGCTATGGGAGAAGCAGACGATAAGCAATTCAACTCTCGCACCGTCGGAGCAGTTGGAGCACCTCGAATCAAATTGATTATGAGTGTCACGAGCTCTTCGACCTTGTCGCAACGTACGCGCACTTCGTGGTCGAATGAAGAGACCTTTACAGTAATTGACCGCTGACAGGAGGAACTGGGAGACTTTAGGCGCAAGAACTGAAACTCCAGCGTGTACAACGAGGTTGCGATTTCGCAGTCGCTGGACGGCTATGAGCAGCGGTCATCAGAAATAAAAGTGAAGATTAGAGTTCTCGCTCAGAAATGCAGGTAAATGCAAGAAAATAAACTTTACTGAATGATGGATTTATGAAAAAAAAACTTTTGTAGTGGCACGTAAAGTTTTCGACTTTTGAATGGTCCTTGCACAAATAAAATATTGCTCATAAATCGCTTTTTAGGATGTTGTACGCTGAGTTTTCACAATGACATGTTTTAGCGCACGCAAGTGCCATCTGGTGCATTTCATCACACCCAAGCTCGAACTGGTTGTGCTGGGGCTGTGCAGCAGCGCCCATAAAGTTCACGATCAAGAAAAGTGATCTGGATCACCCTGACCGTAATAATTTAAAGTGGCCGTGTGACACCGGTATTAAAAAGGATAGAAAAGACAGTCAGCAAGTCAGAAAGAGAGAGAAAGAAAGAAAGCAAGAGAAAAAAAAAACGAATTGAGAGTGACGAAGTAGAAAAAGAAAATAGAAAGTGAGATATATGAAGAGAAAGAAAGAAAAGCAAAGAAAGGTTGACATATAAAAGAAATAGGTAGGGGAGGAAGAAAAATGAAAATATGTAGAGTTAAAAAAAGAAAAGCAGGATGAGAAAGAAGAAAACTAAGAGTAATAAAAATAAACAAAAACAAGAAAGGCCGTTCTGCTACGCTTTCCTTCCAGGTGGCACCACCATAGTGCGAAGCTGCCTCAATATTTGTATTCGATTTACCATAATGAAACAACAATGGCCACAGAAATTCGTCTGCAAAAACGTAGTGACATTCCAAAGCGTACTGATTAGACTCGTAAAATGCAGAAGTACCATGGCAAGACAAACATACTCAGGATTTTTATTTGATGTCCGAATTATTCGACAATTCTGCACGTGTCTGGTGAATGGGTGCGTCGGTGTGCCCTTGAGTGAGCCGTGGGTTCGCACTCTAACTATATTTGAAAATTAAACAGCGAAATTGGCCTACCTGCAGAGCAAGGACACTGTGTTAATGAATAAGTATTTCAATAAATGTTTTGAAAGCCAAAGAAATGCAGAGTCAGTGAGAGCGGCTGGCTTACAGGGCGAACTTTCTTTCTCCTACATAACAATGGATTACATTGTACTGGGCAAAATAAGGTTTAGTGGGGAGGGGGCGAAGCATATTGGGAAGGGCGTTCCAGCCCAACTAAGGTGAAACCTGGGGAGAGGATGAAACACGCAGTGTTTCGAGAGATATTTCTCTACTGCACTGGCGTTGCCAAGCCATGAAACCGTACGCATAGGGAAGGGTTTTACCGCACCACTGACGTTGTTGGAAAACGCAGCTTATTCCCCAAGGTGCTTCTTCTTCCCTACATTCCCGACTCCAATTCCTTTGGACATGTAGGTCTGCCAGCGCCACCAACGTTGCCAGCCATTTGTAGGCCTAACTGTCGCCTTCTGAACATTTAGTGGAACGGAGACGAGTGGCGGGACGTATCCAGTTTTCGTGGCTCACACCGATTCACGATGAACCGTGACGACATTAAACGCGGGGAAGCCCAACCCCTAATCACTGCTAAAAGGAGATGCGATCAAGACAAAGCTGAGCATCGGCGTAGAGAGGCCGGGAGCCAGCCGCCATATTCACTGTAACGCATAGCTTAAATATTTTCTCGCACTTTCTGCGTCGCAGTCGATTGCTAGTGCGCACTTTTACGAAAACTAAACACGCTCTGCGACGGCTCTTTCTCTAAAGGAGGGGAACAAACAAGCGAAAAACTGCAAACACTTTTTTCCTTGGCGAAATATCGACGAAAAACGAATCAGCAAAGAGGAGAGACGGTGGCGCACGTACGGTAAACAAGGTTCGCCACCATTTCGTGCCTTTCATTAAACTTCCTAGGTAAGTTCGTCGAGGCACTGTTTACTTTCTGTATTTGCTTTTGCCGTCCCGATTCTACCCTCCTCAATGAGACCTAGCTCGCTTCCGTGTCCTCTGGTTTTACGTTTGTGTGGGCGCGATCGATAGCTGCTATAATAACTTCGCGGAACACATATACGGGATTGCGGAGAATGTGTGCCGCTGATGATTAGGTAAAAGAAAAAAAAAGACTACGTGAAGATGCACAGCGCACTGCCGTACCCGCTGAGTGAAAGCAAGAACAAAATGCGGCGCAGCAGTTTCTCGAACAACTCCGCAACTTTTGTGTCTGTCGATGATTTCGTATACAGGCCGTTGTTTGAATACAGTAGGCGTGAAGCTTTGAACTTGTATTGCTTTACTTCTTAATTATCAACGTGCAACGCAACTGCTAACCGGGTGTTGAGCAGAGCAAAGAGAAAGCCGTGAGTATGGACAGATGCAGCCTTAGATTGAGAATCAAATTCGGTTGTGTTACGAATGGAAACGAAATTTCATAACGTGACTGAGTTAAAAAAAAACTGCACGAGCTGCTTTATAAACAGAGTGGTTCTGTGGGTGCGCAAAGCAGACCAGAATTGCTTTCGACCACAACACATGAAAGAACCACACACGCGCAAATGGGATGAAGTCACAAGTTGAAAGAAGAACAAAAAAACGTGCGACAAAAAAAAAGGGACATCACAGACCCCGATTTGCCCCATCCTTTCGTCATTTTCTCGTCCCAGCATTTTTCATCTCGGGGGAAATATAATGAAGAGTATAAAATACTTGGAGCGTCGAACGAAAAATTACCAACGGAATATAGGGGAAAAAATGGAAGCAGATAAGAACGGTGCGCTGATCACCAGCCACACTCTGACTACCTCTTCGATTTTACGTATCTGCGAATTTTCTGCCCTTTTCTGATTATCGGTTCCAGGCGCTTTCCCGTATTCTCGACTTTGATGTTTTGAGGTTTGCAAACGCTGAATCACGAGAGCGCACGTCTATCGGAGTCAACCAGTTGAGAACGTCAAGAAAGCGGAAAGAGGGGGCTCGTCGTTCCTTTCGATTTCCCGAACACAAAAGAACGGCGCTTTCGTTACGTTACACTATATAAATATATTCGTTCGCTCCGCTTCTTCACAATCGGTTCCAGACGAGCCACTCGGTCGGCTCGGAAACGTCGATATCTTCTTGCTCAAGACATTTCTGTTTTTACTTTCCCGATGCAGTTGATGGTAGCGTATTTACTTTTTGCACATCGCTGTTGGTATAACTACTGAAAATCGTTTCCTTTTTGCATCCTTTTTTGCGCAACCAGTCGAATTGGGCCATGAGTGCCGTCAAATATGCGCCGAGTATCAGCGAGTGCGGTGCAGTCGTTTAAGTTTAGCCATTTTATGCTGTCATTCAGGGTTTGTGACGTCCAGACGCTTCTAAATTGAAAGAGCGGAGATGTCACTTTGGGAGCCCGTCAACGTGTAACACCCAAGTGTCCGTCAGAAACTGGTGAAAACTTTCTCCGAAGTGACGACTATTGAAAATTACGACTTTAAAGGGATGTGTGACATTGATTAAAGCAATAAGCCTTTACAGGATACAGCGACAGAAATCCGTTCAAAACGTCGATCGAGATGGCTCTGCTGATAAAGATATCGCGTCATCTCGTGACCGAGGCAAGCACCCTTTTCCATCTTCTGCAAATGAGCATTTTCAGACGGGTGGTTTGTTCATTTACGGCTGCAAATTCCGGACCAGTTCAAACAGGGTAAGCTGAGCGAATACCATAAGAACTCCTGCAAGTTACCCAGGTTACAAATGTTATGTTTTGTTATTGTTCCAGAAAAAAGATTACAGGTTATGCCGTAGAGAGGTGTAACAAGAAGTAGTTCTACACGCCAGTTTTGTAGGGTGTGCCCAGTGGTATTTGTTGAGAGCGATAGCAAGTTTCTTAGGTGCAACCATAGAAACTTAATCTACTCAAAATTTTTCCGGAAACAGAGCTGCTTGATACTGTCTTCTACTATATATTTGAGGGGAATAAGGGAATTATGTTTTTTCGTTCAATATTCCTAATATAGTCGTCATTGCGTGGGTTCCGAATGACACAAGCGTATTTAAATATGTATGGATGTGATCATAGTGATGCAACTAACTAGTTCTCAGCAAGGATGAGTGTCCTGCAATTCTAGCTAACAGACTTTAAAAGGGTATCACACTAAGTTTGTTGGGTGGCTTTTCCTTTACAAGGCAGCGCAAAAAACGCAGACGCAGAATGAACAACACGGGTCTGAACGTCGACCATTGACAATCAGAGCACGGTCCTGTCTGTTGCTTCTCTGTCCTCGTTTTTCGCGCTGTTTTGCTGTAATGTATCAGCTGGTAGTTGGCGCTTGCTTCCGTCGAATCCTTCTGCGTCTTCGCTTTTCGTGCTTGGTTGCAGTCATAAGATTGCTGGTAGTCAGCACTTGTTGGTGGCTGTTCTTTCTGTGTCTGCGTTTTTCACGTTGCTTCGCAGTCATGAGATTGTTGGGGATTGGTGCTTGGTCGTGGCTTTCTTTTTTTCTGTGTCTGCGTTTTTCGCACTGTTTTGCAGCCATTGTATTGTATTGTCCATTCTTCATGTGTCCTCATTTCTGGCACTTTTTTATTTTTTTCGTAATCATGTAGCAAGCACATTTTCGGCAACGCCGACTTGAGAATTTCGTTCGTGCTTCAGAGTAAGATATAAGTAATAGTAAAGCCGAGTAATTTTAGACTAGAAACTTTTCAAATTTATGAAGAACAAACATTTAAATGTTAGGATATACTACATTCGTGCCAGACGAAGGGAATTTTTTGTCTGTGGCAATAACCGTTCCCAAGGTCTTTTACTAATGGGGCATACTAGTAAGGCAAAAAAATGTTAGGTGCAACTTGATCGTCATTGTTAGCATAAATTTTATTGTACAAAACAAAACAGTCGTTGAATAAACATGTATGTTTGTACATTTGTGGTGTTTACAATGTAATCAGTGTGCAACAACCGCCGATGATCCAGAACGCTTCTTTGAGGTGCCCCAAATGTTATAGGAACGCACTTCGAGAGTTTGTCGATCCCTTGTTAAAATGCTTTTGGTTAGTTGAATATACGTCCATCCAGGGCATTATTTCATATTTAAGGGGCAATTTATGTTAGAAACAAAGGTTAAAGGTGTCACTCATGTGGAAGGCCGGGTGTCGAGACTCTACGTATAGCACCTGCGAGGGCCTCTTATCTGTGCATTCGCATTTTCGTACCGTCACCGGCATCAGGTGTTTTTCGTAAACTATGCCACTGCCATAAACAAATAAAGCTTACTGCGCAAGTGCAGTGCCCCCACCCCTTTTTTTTCTCGTTATTGTGTTGCTTATTCGCTCTAAAATTATTTCTTTAACCACGTTGTGCGTTGCTGTCTCCTGGATTTTTTTTCTTTTCTTGTTAATGCTGGGGCTGATGCTGATAATGACTAATTATAGGTGAGCCCTGTTTTCTTGGCTGGAAGTCCAATATTTTTATTGAGTTGGACGCACTCATAATGCAACAAACAATGTGTAATGCCTTGTGTGATTCATCACATCTGTCCCAAAATATTAGAATATAGGTCTCCAAGTGTGACTCCGTCCCCAGCGCGGCTGCAAAGCTCCTTTTTCCAAAGCGTTTTCAAGCCCTGGCGCAGTTTTGTGGTGGAATAATTAACTGTGACGCAAAGTTCTTGGGTGGTGTTCCGGGCGGAAGCCTGATTTAGGATGAGTGACATTTATTATTATTATTTGATTCTTTGTATCACATGCCTTGAGTTTCAAGCTCGGTGTCTGATAGGGCATTTAAAACTTTATTAAGCTGACAGAATGGTGGATGGTGGCCTGGTTGCATTCAAGTGCGGCGTGTCTTGTGGGGAGGGTGAGGTGGTTATCGGTTGTAAATGAGGAAAGCTGCAGCCCATAACACGGCGTTTCTGCGCCACAGGGAGAGAACCTGGGAAATAGAAGAGAGAGGAGGTTTACACAAACGCGTGTAGTCAATACGCCTGCAATTTTCGTTGACCAAGCGACGGGGTTAATTCTCCGTTACACTTCAATTAGCGTGAGGTTAGTTGTTCAATAGTGACGTGGGGCGAACGATAATCTCTGTAGGCGTGCCTGTATACGCTACACATTGCGAAGCTTTCTTGCCCGCATGGTGAGCATAGCATTATTTTTTTCTGCTTTGTAGAGGGCAGAGATGTGTCGATGGTTGTTGGTGTTGCCGATGATGACGCCGATTACCATGAAAATGTCCAAGATTCTTGTGGAAGGGTCGCATGCGCACTCACACATGCAAAATGTTGTAGAGCGAAGAAACAGGACCAGAAAGAACAAGAAAAGTGACTCACCCTCAAAGAAAAAGGCAAGAGGCAAGAAACGTTCACTCTCCACGTGCAAGCTGTGTTGGTATAGAAGCCGGTTGCAAAGGCCCAGGTGAAAAAAAAGCACATTGTTTTCGTTTGCCGAATAGTGGAGACAAAGCATGGTGCAGATATTTTTTCAGTGTTTTCTCTGTAAGCGTACTCTACTTTCTGCGACTGACGCGTAAGTTTTATGAGGCGTGTGTAGAGCGCAGAACTTAGCACTGTGGTTTTCTTGCCACTTGGCCGGGTACCGCACATTGCTTGGATTATCACACCAAGCGGGCATCTCTAACGGCCGGAAATATCTCTTGGCAAGTACGTTCGTAGCACAGAGAGGAAGTGGCTTTTAATGCCTCTCGTAAGCGATTCAGAGAGAGAAAGAAAGAACGACGCACCAGCAGCCATTCGTTTCTTGTCCTGCTCAAAGAAAAAAAAACACCAACAACTTTCCTACCGCATCCGCTAAAAAGCGTGTTCCTGCGCCGGCCATCTACCAAGTGGTCGCCATGTTCGAGCCACGCAAGCACCGTGCTCAGCTGTAGCTTGTCCGAGTTCTACAGCTCATAAGACCGGAAACAACACAAAAGATTGAGACACGACGTATGTCTTTGGTGAGCACGGTATTTCATCACAATGGCAATCAAGCAGATGGTCCTGCCGAACACCCATCGTCGTCATAGGTGTCGTAGCGTAAGCCGCTATGCTTAAACAGTAGTTTGGAGTTAGATTTACTACATCGGTTATGTTTTTAAAACGTGAACCATCTACGACCACTCTTTTAACATGGACTCAATTACAAAGATTGTTTTCACACCTACAGCATTGTTTGCGTTGCACTCTAAAAATTTATGAAGCACATCCAAATATTCGCTCTTCGAAAACCTTAGGCACTGAGCACCGCTCGGAGCGTTCTTTTGGAGCGCCATTATCTGGAATGTCCTTTATTGGTAGTCCCGTATATAGTCCAGGGAAAACGCCGAGTAAGACCAAGTCTGAAAGGCGCATGGATCGACCCTATTGCTGCACGCTCATTTTGGTCACGTGGAAGCTAGGCGTACGCAAACTCATCCACGTACGTAAAACTGAACGTTTATATTGACATCTGCAAGCGCATGCTAACGTGCCCGGAACATGAAAAAAACCAGAGCTATCATTCACCCATTAGCCGCCTTTTTTAACGAGGAAAGTATGTCAGCATCTCAGCGGCGAGGGGGTCACTTCAACTGAGAAGAAACTTCACGCATGGCGTCATACCATTTGACCAAAAGATGAGGTGCTTGCTGGTGTTCTCGAGATGTGTCTGTTTTGCTAGTGTAAGTGGTTGCCCTTAGTCACTGGGAAGCCAGCATTAGTTTGCCGGCATCGGTACTGCCGGCACGTCGCCGAGCAGCAAGCCGACTCTCCTTTTTCAATAGTCGTGCTTAACCATGCGTAAATATTGGCTTTATAACAGCGGCTCCTATTAGGGTCTACCTGTGGCCACGGAATGGTTTCAGTTGTCCCGAAGAGCGCACAGCAGGTGCATCTGGGGGCTCCCCTCTGAGGCACGTGGACTGGCGGAGTGACGACAGTGAAGCTCGGTGGGTTGCGCCAGGCCGAGGATGGCGAGAGAGAAAGGAACTCTCTCGAAGAAGATTGGGAGCGTACTTTCACTCGAGTGGGCAGAGGGCGTACGTGCTCGGCGCCGATAGACCTCATGACGGTCAGCGCAAAAAAAGGCCGCGAAAAACGAGGAAGTAAGCAACACATGCACTGTGTCGTGTACTTCCTTGTTTATGGTGTCTTTTTTTTTGCGCCTACCATCATGAGTACGTTCAAACTAGCCGAATTCGCTACATTACGTAGTCCGTAGAGCTAATACAACATGCTCTAGAGAAAACGCTGGGCCGATAAAGCGGCAAGCAGAAGAGCACCGATATGTTGGTAGATTTTCACAGTTATCGTCGCAATTATTTATGGAAGCGCTAAATATTTCTGGTACTCAGCGCTCACAATGATTCCGGCACTATCAGCCGTGAACAAGCATTTGTACAAAATAAAAGCGTGCAGAAAATTTCGGGTGTTTATTTTTCCAATAGCGTCAGGAAAGATACGAAAGCCATTTATGAAGTTTACTGTGCACGGAAAGAGCTTGTAGGCCAGTTTACTAGACGGCGCCACCATATCAGCCGAGTGTGCATGCGCCAACCGCCGAATGCGCCCTATTGCATCCTGTGCAGATCCCTAGTGTCCCATCGTCTGTGTTTTCTGCCACAACGTACAACGTACCGCCATTGCTGTCATGTGAGATCAATGGCTGATTTAAAGGAACAGGGGAGGGTAATAAGGGTGATCGCCCCATTCTACAAAGCCTGTGTCAGCTCCTCCCTCACATTAGTGTCTGCCGTCGACAACACTGATTGGGACCAATAAGCCGGTCAAATTAACAGTATTTATGCTGTGATGAAGTTCTTGTGGTGATTGTAATTATAATAAAAATAGGCGTCACGACACCCCCTCCGTTCTCCAGTTTTACTAGCTACACCACCACCACCCAACCAAAATATACGGCTGCATCTGCTCCTCCATGACAGTTGTTTTAACACGATATCGTTAAAGAACTCGATAGGCAGAAATTCCGACGTTGGCGTCGCTGTCGGCGTGGGCGTCATTGGTTGTGAGCAAAAAATCATCTTGGCGGTGACCGAAAAACAGAGAACGATGAAAATAAAATAAATCACAGAAATTTCGGGGTCCGAGTGAGGATTGAAGCCAAGCCGTCTGCGTTGAAAGATGATGTACGTTTATTTTTCAGTACCTTAATTCTCAATTGTGCACGAATTTACGCACTACTGAAACATGTCACACATGCAACTCGTGATGCAATGGAACGCGTTTTATTTTGATTAATTTTTTTTAAATTTCTCTCTGGTTCTTGAATACAGAGTGTAACACATCGAGCATTACCTGATCTTCAAATATTACAGTAACCTGAAGTTATCGCAGAAGCCATAGAACCAAAGAAAAGTAATCACAGCTCAAAGCACTGCATACATCACTCCAGCACAAGAGAGAGAGAGAGAGAGAGAGAGAGAGAGAGAGAGAGAGAGAGAGAGAGAGAGAGAGAAAGAGAAAGGAAGCAGCGCGAGTATTCCACACGCAAGGCGAGGCGCGCTTATCTCAGTAAGAAATCCAACGGCATAGGTCTAACCATCGGTCAGCGTAACACCCACTCCACAGAAACGCACTTGCATTCGTGCCCATAAGTTGTGCATGCAGTGAAGTACAGTTTGTTCACAGCTACATCCATAGTCTCTGTGAATCCTCATACATGCACAAAATAAGGCGAAAGCAGACACGACTGACGCGCACCGCCGCACATGCTAGATCGGTGACTCAACTAACATTGCAGAAACAGAAGCAGCTGCACAGATGGATACAAGATTCGCACTTGTATGGAAGATTGGATGGATGGATGGATGGATGGGTTGGATGGATACAAGATTCACAAGAGCTTGGGAGGAATTAGGTTAGACGGTTAGCGTTGCCAATCTATTACACAAAGTTTTGGAAACACTCATGATTGCTGAAGCAATGTCAATACCGCACGACTTTAAGCGATGCTTTCCTCATTGCAATGAGAGATGGTGCACGCAGTCTTGAGTTCAAATTTTGCTTCATGGCGGCCCGTGCATGTCTCTGCATACATTGAAGAAACGACGTGCGATCTGCTGTTTGCCGAGAAAACAGGCCTTTCAAAGTCCATTTTATAGCGGGATTTAAAGTTCCATGACAGTTGTATTCTTATTGAACTCAACTTCTTCAATCAGTATCGCTGAACGGCGAAGATAATATATTCGTAAACAACACAAATCACAAAAAAGACGCTTTAAAGTGTCTTAAGAAGACCTCCTTATAGCAGGATTTTCTGTCTTGATAAAACTTGTTTTGCAGATGACTTCTTTAATCTGAAATTTTGACGGCTTAGACGACATATCCCTTAATAAGACTGATTATATCTCTTTTAAGCGAGCAGGGGGCGGGGTGGGGGCGACAGCAGATGCAATAGTACAATGGAGCACTTCTATCACCACATAGCAAAACGGATGACGAACACTCACAAAACACAGAAATACACAGAAGAAACTTGCAAAAAAGAGAAACGCAATATCCTTACTAAAGGTTTATGAGATTTAATCTCGATGATTCTCGCGGAATGGAGCTATTTTCTTTCTGAGCTCTTCCCTTTTGAAGGTGAACCACTGCAACAACGATGCCCTTTCCTTTCGTTGGTGTCGTTGGTGTGGTGTATCGTTTTCTGAGGCTGCTGCGGCTTATCATGTGTCCTTTTGCGAAACGTCTAGGGTTATCACGTGTCTTCTGAATCACTTACGGGCGACGGTGCGACGCAAGCGTCATGCACTCTCCAACAGCACCTATAATTTACAGCCACAGTGAGCGAAGAAAGGCGTAATCTAACGCTTTCGTGAGTGGCGCCTGGAATCGCAGCCGAGGGCAATGCGGGTCGGGGCATATCACCACGATGGACTGGCCCCTTCACCTGCCGTCATAATGTAGGGCGTGGTCTCTTTGGAGGGGCGATCGCGCGGGCATTGCACTCTTCCTAGTCCTTTTGCCACTTTGCGCTTCCGCGATTCGGTGTTTTCACATGGCCTCACTGTCTCACCACCGAATCCATACGAAAAAAAAAGAAGGACCTGCCATGCACGGGAAGCCACCTTGCGGCAGACTGGGCCGTCGGGCTGAGAAGAGAATTTTCAGTTTATCTGTAGTCTTCTTAGTCATTACGTTTTTTTTTCCTTTTTACGAGTTACGGCCGAATTAGGGACGTAAAAATTGTACGGGTGTAGATTCCGCATCTTTGAGTGAAATACAAAGCATACAAAGTGCGAATATAGAAGTATTCAATGGTAATATATGATATGAAACAGCTAAATGTGTTGATTTTGTGCATTTGGGATTTTGTGAATTTTCGCAGTATTGTTGTATGTGTAAGTATAATAATTAATTGGTTTGTTTATTGTTAACACCATTTTGTATACTTATGCAATGTAGGGTTGCCGAATCTCTGCACACTGGTTTTATTCCCTTCTATGTGCTTGTATGGAATTCCCAGATGTGTAGTATATGCCATTGTTTGAGACACCGAACTGTCTGGCCTCTTTTGAATCTTCCCCTCGCCCTTTTTTTTCGCGCACCAAACATTTCGCAGATGGTCAATAAAGTTCAATTAGCAACGCTGGTAGTCATAAGTGATGATGTAGAATGTAACCAGAGAAGCACGAAGCAAATATTGCAGCGCCATAAAAGCTTGACTTGACTGCTGGTGGAAAGCATTGACTGATATACTGTAATTAACTCAAAGTACATTTACTATATTGTTCTAAGGAGAACACTTGCGCAACATAGTTTTTTTTTCTGTTGCGCAATTCGTCACCGAACCTAATCAATGTGCACTGTGCTATGTACAAACCGTAGAGTTTGCCACACTAATGCATTAAAAGCCTGCGTTGCGCCGAAACTACGTAAGAGATCACTGTCGGTGCTCGCTATTGTCAAAATCATGTATAAGTCCTTTTACCGCCCCTAGATGACGACGCGATCTCTGTGAACCAAGATCGCTGTGAGAAGGAGGTGTGAGAGATACAAGTTCTGAGAGCTCGGGCAAGTGCTTTGGTAGTGCAGTGGGAAGAGCAGACAGCACCTATCGTCAGTGACCTAGAGGTCGCGGGCCTGACTACCAGGTCGTCGAAATCTCCAAAACGCTTTCTCATGGCTTTTCTTTGTGAGCTGTTCATGTGCACTTCGTCAGCGTGACTTCCATGACAGAACTGACGCCAGTGAAGTTCTGGTCATGCCCGGCATTAAACACTTTCGTGAAAAAAAAAACCAAGTCCAAAAAGCTCACCAGACACATGCTGTTTTCCAGCCCACAAGTTTTTTTTTCTTTTTGACACAGCCGATCGCAGTCAGAGTGAGGTGGTAGACCACGTGGTTCGAAGCCTTACGTTCCAGGATACCGGGAGAATAAACGCGGTGACAACGAAAAGAGTGCGAGAATGATAAGGGAAAAAGATAGACCGAGAAGCTCCTGAAGTTGCACCGATCACTGTGACAAGCCGCGGTGAAAAAACTCTAGCATCAACCCGGAACTAGGCCAGAGTTCGTCAAAAGGCTAAGTTGCCAACAAGAACTCAGCCGTATATGAACCAAGTGTGACCTACTCAGTAAAACTGAGAGGTAGCATGGGAATACTACTACTACTACTACTACTACTACTACTACTACTACTACTACTACTACTACTAATAATAATAATAATAATAATAACAGGAATTTGACGCCCTACTTTCACGGTATGATTATCAGAGATGTCTAGTGGAGGACTCTGGAAACGAAACCACCTGGTGCTCTTTAGTGTGCCCCTAAATGTGCGGGCCTCAAACATTTGTGCCCCCAATGGAAATGCAGCCGCCACAGCCGGAAATAAATCCCGTGACCTCCGGTCAGCACTCAAGCCACATAAACTCCACAACCACCGTGGCGGGTGACAAGCGGACACGTCCTTCAAGCTGCCTCCTGGGTGGCGCTGGCCCATGCAGGCAAGTCACAAATTCTGTTTCAATGAAGTTATACTACTGTTCCAGTACTATCGACATTGTCAGCGCGAGTGTTAATCTCACACTCTTATTTATCTCTTGCATTTGAGTCTTTTACTCTTGTTGTTCCACTCACTGCGGTTTCGCACTTGCACCTGATCTCTCCGTTGCGTAATTCTGCCGTGTCGTCCTATGTGCATAGATGGGTCACATTATCTACAAAGTTATAGGTCCTCTCTTTCACCTCCTCTGTAAAGATGAATTACGGGAGCCCAGTGTTTTTTCAGGCACTTGAGCCGCTTCGTTCTCGTAGGTCGTAGCTATTCTTCTGAATTATAACGTTGAACAGACGTTAACCAGTTCCCACCATACACTGCGGGAAGCGTGTAGAAAGATCTACAGAGCTGTCATCCAACATGTGTGATGATGAGTTCCAACGAATTAAGTTTTTGCTAAAAAAAAAGACGCACATTGTCCTCGCAGTCGTTTCGAGTGTCATTAGCTGGTCCAATGCAGAATATATGGTGAGAAGTGTTGGACTTTGCAAATAGGACGGTACCACCACACGCCAAGCGAAGGAGCGCGAAATGTAATGTTACCGTCTTACGACACGAACAAAGTTGCAAGACGTCAATTGTGTATGCGTCATCAGTACACGAGGGCAACTGCGCCAGCCCAACGAAGCCTCGAACGTTTGCATAGGTTCTATTGCAAACGCAGGAACCAAAAACTAATCGTTCAGCTCGAAACTATGGTTTATGCTAGCAACTATTCTATGCGACGTCTTTTAATTACGTATTGGAGGGCAACAGCACGAAAGACGAGAGACTGAGCAAACATAGACGCCTACATTGCACGTGTCCATCTTTGCCTGATGTCTCGTCTTTCGCGCTGTTCCCTTCCAATATGTCGCACCAATACGCCCAAGCAAACACTTTAGCCTTAATGACGGAGACAAGTATGGGATGGACACCTTCCTGCATGTATCCGAGCTTGACGAGCGACAGCACTGACGGACTATTAAAGCTAAACGTCGACAATGCTTATCTGCTCAAAATGACCGGATAATGTTATATCCATCGCTTGAATTTAATGGCTCACGTCATGGCTCGCGTGTCTGCACGCTGTCTTCTACAATGACGTCCCCGTCCGGAAGCTCGTTTGATGTCTTTACTTGGCGACGATGAGGAGTTTTTTAGAAGCTGCCGGTATAATGGCTCGGGAACAGAACGGAAGAAGCGCAGGCTGTACGCCTGAGCGATAAACTAATCGTCGTTTGATGCTTCACAAAGCCGTGCTTTGCAAGTGTGGTTGCATGCCCGAAAGGACGGAGGCAGTGTCTTCCGCTTTTAAGGCTACGGAAAGAGAAAACTCTTGATCGAAAGGCAGGTAATTTAGCCGGCGTATACTAATCGCGGAATGTGCTACTCTTCGTGGGGAAACTGTTATCGATGTGTTCTGAGAATGGACACAGGCGTGAACACAATGAAGCAAACAATAATTTCGCTGCTTCAATGATAGCTCAACTAGTGCAGTTCTTTACTTATGAAAGAGCTGGAGCACACCGAATAATGCAGAAAATAAGGGCACTCATCCTTGCGTGCAATGTAGATGAGACGAAAATGTAACCGCAAGCTAGGAATTCCGCAACCTTCTACTTACAGAACATAGACGAATCGAACTGATGAGAATCACTGGAGCGCATTATATTGAAGCGAAAATACGCGTATATTAAAAAAAATGGTGTAGATGGGAGTTGGTACGTTACGAGATCGTAGATCACCCAGTTGTGTATGCTGTGCAGCGGGTCTACGCACAGTGATGTATGGAGAACTTGAGACGTGTATATTCAACCATTGCCGTTTGAGACTGGTTTGTAGAAAATAAAGTCGGCAAGTAGGTTGTTAAAACGCTTTTCTGATTTTTAGGAAAAATTCAGGTGTCTGGACACCGTGAGAAGAAAGACGAAGCGGACGAAATAGAGTGATATTTTTCTTCTCAAAATTCTGTAACAGCAACAAATTTGTTAAATTTGCCTTACTGTTGACCCTGACGTCCAGACAGGCACAAATGATCGCCAAAAAGAGCCGATAAGAGAACATCCCGATTACAAATATCCAATAGCGTTTATTGGTAGTGGTAATTCCGTGACGTTGCTCAGATTGCACGTTACGAGGCTTAAGAACCGTCGCCAATAGGGACTCTAAAATTGCGACAGTTTCCCTCCCTGTCGAGCGGCTGAGGAGCATCCTTAAACGATCCGCCAAAGGCACTCCAGTCGTCATTTTGCGCACACGCACTGACCTGCTTTGAAGTATCTGCACGCGGCGAACCTAAATATGTGCTCTGAAGAGCTTATCACTCGCTTTCAAACTTTCGCATCGTGCCCGTAAGCAACGTTAGAGCAGCTAAACCTCGACAATGACTGTTTCACTCAAACGGAGCGTGCAAAGTATGTGTGAAAAGCTCAGCGACTGCTCATTCGTAACGAGTGCTTTCCGAAATGAACCAGCATTTCGAATTGCGATAAAAGAGTACTCCGCCACTTAGCCGTATGAAAGGTATAAAGTTTTACGAAGCGTCGAAAGGCATTTCATCGCAAAGAACGTGAAAAAAAAGTCATAAGTGAAAAAAAGTGCAGAAGAACGGCGCCTGTTCATGCGTACAGAGGGGAATGCATTGGGCATATACGGCGCGGCCTTCCCTCCGGGTGATTTCGTCCTTTAAGAAAGGGGATCGAGAGCGAATACGTCTGCCGCCATGAAACGGGGATGAAAAAAAAGTTCAGAACAGCAGGCGCGGTTGAGCGGGATACGGCTCAACAAATGCACGACCGTAGAAAAGAACAAAAGAAGCTACTCGCTCGAAGCCCGATCTGGTTGTTTGATTCTAGGATGTCTTGAGAGAAGCAGCCATGAAAATGGTCTCGGCACGCAACCTTGCAGCTTCGTTCTGCTAAGACGGGAAACAGAGAAAAGAGTGGGAGAGAAGAAAAAAACAAGAGAACTCAGGAAAATCGTAAATTTTTTTGTAAAACGGACGTGAAAATCGGCCGGCTGAGCCGGGAAGCCAGAAATGGGGTTTGCGCTTTTTTTTGAATGAAACAAAAGGCTGAGGGCAGTCTCCGGAAAAGTTTTTATTTCCTTCAGAAGGCTATCGACGCTTCCGACGTAGCTGCAATCCTGTCGAGCTGTGGGATTATTTAAAGAAGTAAGAAAGAGAGTCCCAAATTCTCAAAAAAAGCTTTACGAGCGATGGTACGTTCTTTCTGAGCAGTGGTTGTCGCTATACAATGATGAAGGCAGCGCTTTTTTCTGTTGTTTCGCGGAGGTATCCTCCACTGCAGAATATGTTGCCATTCGCAACTCCCAATTGTCTTGAACACGTATTTGTGAAACCCTAGATGATGGATGTACAAATGGTGGAGGGCAAACGTTCGAAGTCTACTATCCCATATGAATATGTGGAAGCTTGGCCTGCTACGTTTTGACCAGGACTGTACGTATAGGTGTTGTGTATATGTTGCCAGCCTCAGAGAAAGATAAAAAGAAGTCCTGCGTGTGAGGGAATGAAGCATCGCGGCGACATTTCGGCGCTTCCTTTATTCGCCCGATTTTCGACGCTCTGCGTGCTGTTGTCTAGCCGCATGCGCCACGGAATTCCAACAATCGCTTGCACGAATTTGTGCAGCGGTGGTGGAGAAGAGATGGCTTCTCACCTCCACAGTGGATTTTGCGCTCTGTTCTTTTCACTCCCTCATCGACGGCCCGTCGTGCTCCGTTCGAGAAATAAGCGTCTGTCTTCGCCCCAAACCACTACCAAGTAGTCTATTGCATCAAGCAGAATTAATAGAATCATTGTGGCTTTGTGGCGAAGCTGCAGGGCCCCTCTGTCACTCTCTGGTCCTGGTCAAGTAAAGCAACTTGGCTCTATCGATCCTTTCTGGCTCGCGAGTCTACAGCCTTTCGATTGAGTTTCCCCCAACATAAGCTGTGCGAAAAACCAGGCAACCAGCCCCGCCACGGTGGTCTAGTGACTAAGATACTCGGATGCTCACCCGCAGGTCGTGGGATCGAATTCCGGCTGCGGCGGCTGCATTTCCGATAGAGGTGGAAATGCTGTAGGCCCGTGTGCTCGGATTTGGGCACACGTTGAAGAACCTCAGGTGGTCGAAATTTCCGGAGCCCTCTACTACGGCGTCTCTCATATACATATGGTGATTTGCGGACGTTAAACCCCACAAATCAATCAAAGACTGGGAATCTATGCATTTAGTTGAAATGAAGCTAGTTGAACAGAAATGTTCTGTCAGCAAGACTTTAATGATAGTATGTTGTTTGTAAAAAACTTGGCCCCGTATCTGCATGTTACACTGCAAATGTCATCGAAAGACGATAGCTGTGCGTCTGGAGAGAGTGAACAAAACGTTTATTTGATGTTGGATACAAGAAAATTGGTGAATGGTATTATGGAGGCGCTGCGTCAGAGTGCCTCGAGCGGGCAGCGAAGGCGAATGAGCGTATCGAGTCACGTCACACGTGAGACATGAGCGCTATCGTGCAGTTATCTTGGAAAACGAAGCGCGCGTCGTGCACGCCCGTCTTGGAGGCGATAAGGTGCAGAACGCAAGGCGACGGGTAGGTGCCACCAACGTCTCGTCTTAGCAAAGCGTTGAAAGCACTTGCCTTTTCGTGCAAGCATTGCATTATCAGCGCAGCGTGACAAACGCTATGGTCTTTAGAATTACTCATGTATGCATTTTCTAGTATAAAGGCGCACATGCAGAATATGGACGTGTTGGTATGGTTCCTCAGATATGCGCAATCATTGACAATTTCAATTATTCAATTGATAACCACACAAGTATGAACGCAAAAACTTGTGTAACATTGGTGGGTGCTGCGGCTGGGGCCTGCCGTTTGGGATATCGTTTGGTGTCTTTGAAGGTACCGTTAAAGGTGGACAAACAGACAAATATACAGATAGATAAATAGACCAAACTTTCTGCGTCTTTAAAAATAAGAAACAGTATCTGGTGGTACTGGCGTGCTGGAAAGGGACATACAAACGTGCGCAGTTGCTTGCGTGTTACGCCTACTTATCTGTGTTACGCCATATCCATCGAGATATATACGTTATTGAGGTGAATTTTGGTGATTACTCAAGTGAATCATAATTGCGATACATTCGAGAAGATTTTGGTAATTATAGCACACACTGCGTGCTTTTTTGTTGTTTTTTACCTAGAAACAGAGAGAGAAAGAATAATGAAATGTTAAGGACGTGACCTAGCCTATGTGCAGTGTGCTACTCTACACGTGGGGAATAAGGGAGTAAAAGAAAAAAAAAATAGAACAGAAAAATCTCTCTGTAAAAGAGAACACACACACACACAGACACACACACACGCATATATATATATATATATATATATATATATATATATATATATATATATATATATATATATATATATATATTTAAATGATGTTACGTGTTTTATTCTCACATTTATACCTTCTGCTGAAATATGAGAAAAGAAGAAAGAACGGCGAAGACTGAGACAAGACAGAAAAAGGTGGGGGGAAAGAGAGAGGGGCAGGGTGTACAGGGCGGAGAAATTTCCAGAACGGCGCTATGCTAGTGGTGTCGTGAGTGTTTGTTTTCTTAGAAGCATAGGGTTCAGTGTATTTGGGTGGCGGTCGCTTTAGTGTAGATCGTGGCGGGCTAAAGTAAGGTCTCGCGTGTCGCAGAAGCTTGTTCTTTTCTTCATTTTTTTCACACAAAATAATTTAAATAAGAAGGCCAGACTCTGGCCGAAACTGTCGAAATAAAAACACTTCCGTTGCTATTGCTTTCACGGAGGATCCACATCAATATATATATATATATATATATATATATATATATATATATATATATATATATATATATATGTGTGTGTGTGTGTGTGTGTGTGTGTGATGTGCTACATTTTCTGGCGTGTCTTCCACAAATTCTGGTGCAAAATTGTATTTATGACGCGAAAACATGGGACCTTTTCAAGAAGAACAAACATGGCTCTGTAGAAAGCAAATGAGATTGCGAAGATGAAAAAACATGAATTTCGGAGTGAATCAACCTAACTTTGGACACGAAAAATTCGGCAGATCCCATGGATTGTAGGAATCATTTCATGCGAAGCAGTCCATTAGTAGCAGTCTATGTTTTTGTTTGCTTGTTAGACCCAAGCGTTACCAGCTGTGTGGAGTCCATGTACAAATTGAGTAGTTCTGAACATGGGTGCCCAGATCATGGTGGTTTGCGCACATGCGTGCACAAGCACACTGGTTGTAAAGGGTATCTGGTAGTTTCACGTAACGTTGTCTCTCACGTTGAACCGGAGACGTCCATCTTATTTCATCTAATGCACGCTACGGTGCGATGATGCACATGTTAGTAGAAGCGGTCCTCGACGTATTCGAGCAACGCTAGACTGCAGCTTGCAGAGTTATAGCTGTGCATATCGATGGTTTTTACGTTGTTCTGAAAGGGGATAGCCAACACAACGACCACAACTGGACTTTTTCTGGCAGTGGCGCTTGTATGGTCATTAGGTAATTTTAGTTTAGTGTACGCAAGGCTGTACACCTCGAACTGCGTATTCTTCTTTCGAGGCTGCCTGCTACAGCATTATTAGTTCACCGTGCCCAAAATTCAAAATGTCTACGGTTCCTCGGCGTCAACTGGCTTGCATTTGCAAGTGTTGCTTGGCGCCATCTATTGTGGCGAAGCAAAAAGCTGTAACAATCAATATTGGCCGACGCAAAACGTAGTCAAGAAATCAGACAAGTGGAGCTTTTCCGACGACATGTAGTGGTTTCGCTTGTTTGACTTAGCTGAACTTCGATTTTTCTTGAGGCGGTGCAGAGCGAAGCAGCCCGAGAGACACAGTGACGACGAAGGCGAGTGCTTGCTGCCCACTAAAAGTTTATTTTTTCCTACAGACATTGTCTAAGAAGAAAGCAATAATAATAAAAAACCAAACAAGGATCGGTACAAGCTAAATAGAGTAAAAATCTATTGTTGGCGCCGGTGTCTTTCAGGAATGCCAGCTCTGTTTTCCTACTCACGCATGGGCATTCTTTACGTGCCTTGGCAGGTGCCTCGGCAATGGTGAGGGTGCCCGTGAGAATGGCGCCTTTGCGAGAAGAACAACCTAGCTCGGTGGAACACGAACGTGCATCCACATGCACTAGAATGCGTGGCTAGAACTACCCCTTTCGTTTTTAAGCTTATTTCATTTCATTTATTTACTCTCAAGGCGCTGGGCATTACAGAGAGGAGTCGGAAAACAAATATCAATAAGAAGTAAAACAAAACAGCACGATTAGAATAAATTCTAATGCACTTTCAGATTTGATTGACTTGAACGCGTTGGCGTCTGTGATTGAAGCGATCGATGCGGGAAGGTGGTTCCAGTCAGTACATGTTCTAGGGATGAAAGAGTTGAAGTGATCTTACCATGCTTTCGCAGGCGGTCCTTGAGCCATCTGCGGTGTGGAGGTTGCTACGTTACTCACACGTAGCAACGACCACCGTTCCAAGGGAGTATGTGTACGAGGACCTGCGCGCAATCCACAAATCCGTCGCGGTGCTTCACGTCCTGATCGGGTTATTGTTTCTTTGTGGGAATTATTCGCTGACTAAATTGCCCACGCGCGGTCGTCGTGCGTTGTACTCCGGCTTAGCAGCCATTATAATCCGCTAAACGTCTTCACCGATTGTGTTCAGACTGCTTACATAAGCTCCAAGTCAATGGCTACGTCGGAATTCCCACGAACTTCCTTCTCTAATGCGACCATGCTGCTTTCAGTCGCGGCCATCTTGTCTGTTTTGATCTAGACAGGTCGAGGTTTTGCTAGAGAGCCGCCGGTAAGGTACGAAACGGCTGTAGCGGGTGCAACGAGTACAGAGATATCAGACATTTTCAATGTGCGCGAAATGACTGGAACACGAGTAAGACAATACAAAGAAATGCACTGCGCTCGTCTTGCTATCTTTGTGTTCTTACTTCTTTTAGGAGCGAAGCTCCTTAAGGCGTGGGCTGTGCGTCCCCTGTATGTAGCCACCTCTCGTTCAGTTCTAAGTATTACGCTAGCCACCGCCCGATCTAAAGGGTACAGCCATATCCATCCGTCCATCCGTCCATCCGTCCGTCCATCCATCCATCCATCCATCCATCCGTCCGTCCGTCCGTCCGTCTGTCCAAAAGATGCAAGATGTTATAAACTAGACGGCGGTACGTGTAGTTGATTATGAAAGATGCGAGGTGTTATAAAATAGGAATGATGCCACATATGGCGCGTGTCATCGTTCGATATAGTGCGGCGACGTACGCTAGGGGGAGCGTTGCAATAAAATCGAGTGGGCAAAATGTACGGAGGATTCATGGTTTACCAGGTTCACCTCCGGAGCTTCGCCCACTCATCATCATTCACTTCGTGGATATGGCGGCATTTTTTTTGTCATTTCGCGCAGTTTAGAGACGTGTAACGACAATGAACCAAGTAGAACACCAAGGCGTCTTACTGAAGTACAGAGAGAGATAGCGAAAGAAAGAGAAAGAGGCAATTTCTTGGCGAGGCGGAATTCGAACTCCCGTACCGCCAATCCGAAGATGATCATCGTAATCACCAGGCTGTCCAGGTACGCTTGCGAAACATATAATGGGCTTGTAATAGACTGTTTTCACGCAGAGAGGACACCTGGCCTCATACCGCTGCATTTGCATCACTATCACGCTCTCTACCGCCTGTACAGTCGTCCGGTCACTACCGCTGGTGTGCGCGAATCACCGCGTTTTGACGCAATAGCGTTATTGAGCTCGTTTCGTAGAGATTCCTTACGTCAGTAGCGTCGTTGATTGTGAGCGAAAAATTATAACCTTGTGCGTTACTGAAAAATCGATGAAGATGCAATAAAATAAATAATAAAAAATCTGAATTCGAGGGGGGATCAAGCACGGGTCATTTGTGTGGCAAGCTCATGTTATACTACGCAGATACGCGTCTGTTTGCGAATGCAGCGAAAACAACTTCATGTGCTTGAAAATGCAGTGAAAGTATTTCGGGCTTCAGAAACACACATGCTTCACAATACAACATGAAATATAGCAGCAATAATGAGTGGTACAAGTGTACATTGCCATCAGATGTCACAACATGCAATTATTGTAATGAATTCATGGTGTAAAGCCGGTCACCTACTACAAAAAGCACACACGTTGCTGCACCTATTCCCTTAAGACCACGTAGTGGCCGTATAGCAAGATTGAAAAGAATTCATACACTAAGTGTTTGAAGTAAGGTTAGCGACAGGATTTCGCTGTAGCGTTTTGCTCTTAAAGGAGAAGCCTGAGGATCCCCGATTTTCGCGTTGGCTGGAGCATGATGTGTCGATGTGTTTTGGCATTGCGGCGCGTCAGACCCATTGTGCTGCCGCCAGCCGTAATGTCGGTTGAGAACATGTTAACAGGCTGCTACTGCGGCGCGTTTTGCTGTACCAACAACAATCCAAATTGTAGAAGAGCGGTAGCCGAGACATCCGAAGTTCACGATGCTTCGAAAGGGCTCGCCTTTTCTTAGGTCACACGACTGCTTCTCCAAAGAGCAGTAGTATATTATATTCCGTGTCTGCACTTGTGGCCATTTGTTAATGTCATCACACCAGCTTGTTATTCTGCTTCACTGCTCGTATACTTTATCATCCACATCAAAGAGAGTCAGTGTCCAAACTGACAAATATTGAGCAAAAACAAAATACGCGATCAAGAGTTTCTCTTATTACACCAACGTACCTCATTTCTATGTGACAGAGCATTATGCTAATGAAACGTTACAAGAGCGTGTAATTTCGAGAATCTCCAATTAACGCTTTCCAAACTATAACAAAAAGGACCACATAATATAAGTCCTCTTTGGCACAGGTATGCGCCTGTAGGATTTCATGGAGAGCAAATTTGTTTTCGACTTGCACACTTTGTGATTATAACTCACGACAGTGTTATGATAGCAGCACTTTTTCCCCTCTCGTGGCAACAAGCTTATGCGACGTGAATGATCGACCGAGGTTTGTTCAAACCAGGTCGTTACTTAAACATGCGCGCTCGTTGTAATGCTCCTAAATTACTCGTCAAAAAACAAACTAGCAACAACGTTACAAAAATAAACTGGCACTCTTTCGGCGTATCTGTACTGGGCGGCTGCTCGCACTGAAACACCATGCCGTGCTTGCAGCTGTGCAACCAGCTTACTTTCATTTTCTCATCGTGTTACTTCTCTGGTGAACTGTGAAATCACCCGTCGTACATTTTACATCAGCTGCAAAACGATTAGAGGCCGCAAGATTTTAACTGCGAGCGCGAGAAGGTGTGAAATGAGGACGGAGGAGAGTAAAGCATAGCATAGGAAGAAGGAAAAAATAAAATTAGAAAGACAGGAAGTGAGAGATATGGAAAGAGAAAGAAATTAAAAGTAATAAAAAAGGAAAATATTAAGGAAGCGAAAAATAGAGAGATAAAAAAGAATAGAAAGAGCATGAAATATAAAAGAGAAAAAGAAAGAAATACAAAAAAATAAACAGAAGGCTTAAGGGGAACAAAAGAGGCCACCCTACTCCACATTTTATTCGTGCTCTTCACAACTTGTGCACAGCTGCATTAATTTTATCATCTTCTTCCATAGAGATATTTTCCCCATGCACGACGCCACCGACACCGACGCCGCATTTTCTGCGACACGGGCTGCTTCACGCTGTTGCTTTAAACTTTCCAAAGCAGTTCGTAAAGAGTGCGAATCACTTGTGGTGCGTGTCCGATAACCACGAGACGCGGTTGTCGGGGTACGCGACGCACGTGGCTGGTGGAAAGGATTGCCTGACGTATGCAACAGGGAAGTCACCAGATTCTTATCGCGACTTGGGAAAGGTGTTTGTCATACATTTGCCTCCATATACTACGTGAATGTTGGTGTATACTAAGTGAAGGAGATGATCAGGACTTATGCGGCTTGATATATAGATGAATGGATGGATGGGTCGATGGAGAGACGAACGAAGGCACGGACTGTTGCTGTCAACCTGGATTTGGTTCAATAAGAAATGCTTCTGAATTAAAAGTAAACAGAAACAATGAGCCAACACACAAGTGAGCTGAGAAAGCTCGCCCAACTGCTGGACATGAGAAAACAGAAACATAAATTCAGTCGAGGTTACGCAGATGAATATGAAATAATGAGCTGAGAGATGACAGTACTCATTAGGTCCTACAGGTAGAGAGATGTGCACAAGTGGATACTGTTTCGAACGTATTCTCTGTGGTAGCTCCCCTATAGTGGTGGGAAAGTCAGCCTCCTAGATGGAATGTGTAATGTAGACAACGTCAGCGCAGTAGTCTCCGGTCATTTAGAAACGATCATCAGCTTTTAGAGAAATAGACGATTCCCTGCCTCTATTTTGATTTTCAATTAGCCAGACCTTATTTGCTGGGAACGGGTTTTCAACACTTCGCACATTTGCTGGGAATGGGTTTTCAACACTTCGCACATATAACGTGTGGTAGTTTATGTAGGCTGCTGCTTGAACCCGTATATTAATTTAGATTATCGTGTCCCAGATACAGTCACGATTTATTTTCATGAACTTTCACTGGGCATAAAATGGTCAACTACATACAAATGCTAAACACAGTAATCGCAAGAAACTTTTGAACGCGAATGAACTTTACAGAAGCTTTGGGACGTGCTTTGATAGAAACATTGGTATTTTACAGAGGCTTCACTGGTGATTTTGCCAAAACGTTAACTTGGAATATTCGAGTTCGTTTACGAGACTATTTCGCATGAAAAATTTTGAAGTACTTCAGAGCTTGCTTTAAGGGGAAAAAATTTGTATATATCAAGTTCGGAAGAATAGTACCTCCTACATTACAAAAAAAGAATCCAAGGGCTCACATGAACGACGAGATTGTCGAGTTGTTTAACAGGCGCTTTCTTGTTATGTGATGGCAGAAATAATAAACCCAAGAATATAGGCTGCGGGTATTTTTGATTCCTGGAAAAGAGCAAAAAATTAGTTTTTATTATGGCTTCTAATGAAGAAGTGGTCAAAGTTTTGCTATGGGTAGTTGCCAATACCAAGTGTATGAGGTCAATTTAGAGCATTATATTCCAAGGAAAGTTATTTATATCTACTCGAATACAACTTGACGTCACATATTCACTGGTTCACATCTTGAAACATTCAGAATATTTTATTCAGGAGCTCAAGCTTATCACACTGCACTATTGAAAGTGACACGCGTGCGGTATCACTACTAAATGACGGCATCGGACTGGCCACGGGAGTTACCTTAAAGCCTGTAACTACTGGGCATGACGTGTCCATAAACTGTTGGGTGATACGGGCGTGCAGGAGTTTGAAGTTTTCGACGCGTGCGCGAAGTGCGTGTAACGATTATTGAAGCACCATGATCGTTGCTTTGTCTTCTTACGTCAGCTCTCCAGTCGGATGGTAAGAGATCCTCTTTTCTTTTGTTTTTTTTTCGGTGTTCATAGAACGCTGCAGTCGAGTGTGACCCCACGCATATTTTGCATATACTCACCACTTTTTTTTTCATTCTTTATTTGCTCTCTCCCGAAACCGGCAAGCAAACTTGGTTGACCTGCCTGCCATTCCTTCTTTTTTACAAGCAGACGTACGTGTATTGGTAAGCCGTTCATGTATTTTTTTTTTCTGTCAGATAATCTAGTTATTGTGCTTCCCTTTCACGTTCGTTGGTTCTTATCCTTCTTGGTCTCAGATAATGCGTTCAGCATTGTTTCTCTCGGAAATTGGAAGACGCCACGTCGAGACGAGGCTCTTCGCATGCTTTCAACCTGATTAACATTGGGCGTTGAGCGAGTGATTCTGGTCGAAGCATCCACTTTCAGCGTTGCCGAATCTCTGACGTGTGCACTGAGGGCTAATGCGCGTGCGCACAGGACTTACCGTCCTCCATCTCGTAATGCGACTTGGCCATGCAAGGCATCCTTGGGGATTTTGCCTTTCTACCTATCATTCCTCCGTTCGATTGAGCCAGACCATGAGGGTTGGTTTGGGCGGAGACGAATGACCTTTTTATTTTTTTTGGCATATCTAACGCTCCTTGGCCATCGCACTAAAAAAGGTATTTAGAGTTGTTGGGACTTCATACACATGTCACTGCAAGCAACTATTAGCATTATCTTGATTTTTTCGCGTGAAGCTTACCTCTATCTGTTGATATAGTCTGCTTATTTTTAGTTGTCCTGTTGATTAATTGGTAGGCCAGTCTGTTAGTTGGTCACTCACTCACTCACTCACTCACTGACTCACTCACTCACTCACTCACTCACTCACTCACTCACTCACTCACTCACTCACTCACTCACTCACTCACTCACGCCAGACCAAGCGTTCCATTCAATGAACATTTTACTTCTCCTTTGTTGCATATAGCGTGACAAAGCACGCTTTACAGGAGCACAAAGGCAATGTGATGCAGCAGTGAGTCGAGGTAGTTTGGGGTTACACGCCCGGAAGAAAGCGTATTTGAGAATCGTCTGTACATTACTGCCTGCGTGTTTAATGGCTAGGACAGGTTAGCTGCTTCATAAGGCTAACCTGCCTATTTGCCAGGCCTGTCCACTTACCCTACACGAATGATTATTGTTCAGTACATTGCATACACTCTCACTGATCGACTGAATATACTTTGTTCGCCTTCTATAAAAAGCAGAATATTGTATCTCGGTTCAATTGCGACGGCACCGCGCGGTTTCGTGAACGTGGTGGCATAAAATAGTGAGTAAACGCTGCACGATGGCGAGAGCTAAGACACTAGAACACCCAATTCATAATGTGGCATATGCGTCAGTCATTCAAACGTGGCAATGACGCGTGCGCAAGTATCGCTCGTTTGCGCTCAAGGGCGTAGGTGTTATCAACGCATTTTGGCAACCTATTCATGGGGAGCGATGCTCAGAGCTTCGTTCATCCTCGGTTGACTGGACATTTTCAATCACGCAAAACTTGTCTGCCCCTTACCGCGTGCCTCTGTGCCTCTACATTTGGTCAACGCATCAGATGAGCTGTGCCAAAGAGCAAGGCATCCAGTTGACCACTACACAGATGGTAAGAATTAAAAAAAAAAGGCGCATGACAATGGGCACTTTGCTGGAAAGTCACGTATGTGGGTCCTTGTAGGAGTTGGGTCGGGACCTCTCCGGCCATAGCGGTGAGGATGCGCCCACTTAATGACTGTCACGCTTACAGACCAACCTAGAGCCCGAGTCTGTTGGGCCTTGTGAATAAAGAATTAATACCCTTCTGCTCCTCGCGCCTTTTATTTGAGTTCTTTACGCATTGCTGTTTTACTCTCACCTGAGTTAACTGTCTGGCTGTGTTTTTTCTCTAATGGGTTTCTTTATCAAGTGGCCGTCTTCATTCAACTTGTCCACTGCCTTTTAGAGCTGTGTGCCATCTGCGTTGCTTGTTCCCATTTCAACTCTTCTACAAAATATCTTTTTTTTTTGCATTTAGTTACTCTTCATGAACGACGAGTCGCGTTTATTCGGCTCCAGTGCTGCGAGCAGTGCCAAAATTGAGCTCGCTTTTTTGTGTTACCGTGATTTATCACGATGTGAGCGCTGTCTGATTAAGTTGTTTTGTTAACCGCAGATTAGATCCCGTGAGGTATCGAATTGGCCAACGCTCTTACGGAACAACATACGGAATTGAGCCGAGAGGTAATCGCCCCGATTTTCTGCATTTCTCTCACACTGTTTCAGTTCTTTAAAAAAAAAATGCTGGTCAAAGGAAAAGCGGCACGTGCTTTAAGATACGCTCATTAACGACCCCTGTCCGTCGCGTTTGTAAGGCGATTAAATTGTCCCTTAACCGAGGCCTTAAACGAACCCTGCAATGTTTTCTTCTTAAAATTATTCCTATCAACTCGACGCACATTGTATTAGCAAATCATGTTAAATACAGAGCGATGTTTATACTCTTTCACAGCGTAAGCTGACACGAGATCAAAGAAAAGTCGACATTAGTGGCGTGGTTGTCCACTTCCGCTGGTGGCGCCACCGGTCTCCGTCGCAGGTACGGCGCACATTTAAAAAAAGAAAAAAAAGAAAAACAACCAGGGTTTGAACCCTTCTCAGCAAGTGCTCTTTAATTAAGCCACACCCACTTTTCATTTTTTTTCTGTTCTTTATTGCTGGTTTTAGACATATTATCTACACCTCCACGTACTGCAATAAGTACAACAAATGACAGAGAGGTGAAAATTGGGCTAATAATATTATTTCAGCCCAAACAAAGTACATCCATCTAACTAACGCGACGATTCATTCCAAACTCCTTTGATACAGCGAGAACAGTGACCATTCCAGCCAAAATGAAGCCAAAATGAAGCCAAAGTGACCATGATTGATGCGAGTTAAGGAGGAAAGGTACACTCGAAGAAAAAAAGAGTATGTCTCACTCTTTTTTTTTTTAGGAGAATTCCGACTTTCCCAGTATCCGACTCTCTTTGAAGAGATGCGTCAACTCATTTTTGTGGCTCATAGCCGGTGCGCTCTAGGAGAGCACCCGTACTCGTTTAGAGAGAGCGCAATGACTCTTATCCGAAGAATCTCGTTACCACTCCTGCGGAAGTCAGAGGAATCTTGGCAGCCACACGCTTGAACGGGTCAAAGGTCACACACCGAAGCAACACGCGAATATAAAAATGTTTTAGGTATGTTTACTAATGCCCTAGTGTCACGAATTTAGCACAAGAAATATCGGAGTCTTCATTTTTATAACACTTTTCGCTGCTCTTAATGACTGCAGTATAATAAGGATGTTTATTAGCACTCATCAAAATAACGCAAACACAAAGCAGCTTTTACGACAGTGTACTGTAGTCTGCTATTCGAATTCAGCAGTATATTTATTCCTAGTTAACATGTTGCTATGCGTATAATCAACTGAAGTGTGCCACTGCGATGTGCATAGTGTTGTGCGCTGCCAAATAAACTGCAGAAATCAGCATCATATTTCCCCTTTTGATCCTTCTGATTATGAATAAATAAAAGAAGTTGCAAACGCGGGAGGCATCAGACTTGTCACTTGCTATGTTCCCGCATTTTTCAGCGTGAGGAGGCCCGAAAAGTGACTTTGAAAAAAACAGGACATGATATTATAATAAAACACCGAATTGTAGTAAGCGCTTTCAACACGCCACACAATAAATGAATTAAGTCATGTAAAATCAAGTTTACTGAGTTGTTTAGTTCCGTTGGTTAGAATATTACAGCAGGAGCTCTCAATGTTTCAGAGAAACTGACAGAATGTCCTCCAATGGCTACATGAGTGGGGTAACTACAAAAATTCTAGCAATATATGTGAACGTGCGAGCAGTGAATAATGAGTTTGATTAAAATAACAGTGCAATCAATACACAACATAATGGTAATACTATTGAAAACAATCTCAGGAAAATAATAAAAGCAATCGATAAAACAGAAACAAGAAAGCAACATAACTGAACACATCTACATGAATTACGCAACTAGTTATCAGTGGTATCAGTTATACAAAAAAAATGCTAAATATAAAATTAGCGCAGAAATGTTAAAAGTTGTTAAAAGTTTCTTGAAAGTGAATAGCACAATTTAGACGAGTTGATAAATTTGCGAACAAAAACTTTTTTGCTTCGCGACGATAAAGCATGAATGTTGTGCGATATAAGCTTAATTCGAAAGGCAATGAGTTCCATAAAGCTATGCTTTAAAAAAAAATAGGGTCGTGAGTTTACCGTAGTTTGTCCTTATGGCATGCAAAAGCAAACTATTGCGCTGAGAAAACAGGGGAATAAGCAAAGAACATTGCATCGCTTTGCTTATTTCATAAGATTTCGTATGATGCCAATCAGCCGTCACTGCCATTCGTAAAACCTTTACGCACCTCAGATCGTTTGAATAACCCATTAAGCTATCAACGCGTTTCAGGTAGAACCATGAACCATCACGTTTAATTCGTCCACCTTGCCACAAGTAATTATTCGTTGGAATGGTGTTTCTGATCACATCGTTATAATTAGAAATGCAACCAAATTTATGAACGAGGTAACAGCAATATTTTCTAATTGATATGCTGTTTACCAAATGTATAAAAATATTTCTAGGTATTTTTCTCTTCCTTCTTTCATTATAGAGCTGTACTATGCCAATAAGCATTGTTTAAAGCTGTTCTCATGCTCCAGGGATCGTTATCCCTACTTATGAAGCCCCCTCCTTCCATGACACTATACTCCAATGTAGGAACCTGTGAGGTGATTTGAACAAACAAATAACTAAATAAATATACAGATAAATAAGTAAATATGTAATGGTGGTATTACTTAAGTGATGATGGTCAATGCATGCAATCGCCCAAACATAAAGGCTCTCAACAAAGCAAAAACTCTTTCGGTGTGGTGCTACTCGCCTCCTTTACTACGTCGTCTTGGTCAACCAAAAGAAATCTAGGACTCATTGCATCATTTACAGGCCAAACAGCGCTGATGTCTTACACATCTCGAGTGGCGAGGCACCCCACCATAGCGCCATGTTATTTTCTCTCTCTCTTTCCTTTCTAATATTCCTCCTTTCTTCCACCCCAATTGTAGGGTAGCTAACCATGCCAAGCTTGGTTAACCTCCCTGCTTTTTTTCTCCCGATATATATCTCTCTCATTTATCCTAGTGCGGCTGTAAACTGCAGCGATGAGGGGGAGATAAGCTATCCACGATTTTAGAAACAAAAAAACGGGCAGACTGTTTACAGTAAAAGCTTGTTTATTCTATACACGTTATAGAGAAATGAAATAATTCAGACGCATTCTCTGGTAGCGGGAACCATACGCATTGTTTAATGGCATCCAGTTCTCATTATTTGCGTCATACTTGGCTGAAAACTGGTTAAATCCGGATGATTCTTGGAGCATGCCTAGCGAGACGCTCCGCAAATTAACGTGCTATATATGCACAGAGGTAAAAAGGGCGTTCGCGGGCAACCTGATTGAGGCGGCGCAGTCTGCATCGCCGTCGGCAACAGTGCGAACCACGTGGTAGCGATGGTAACAACGTTTCTGGTTAATTTCCGCTCGGCCCTTTTCAGGTTAGTTGACAGAGAAGTCACGGGTCGTAGTCACGTTGTGGACAAAATCGCGAGTGGTTAAAATTGCGGCTTGCGCTCCACTCTTAAGCAAACAAACTACAGTATTTTCGTCGCCATCAAGATAAATAAAAGTGTATTAGCTCGCGGTGCGCTAATATTTGAAAACGTGGAATATCAGATCAAACAGCGTTCTATTTTATTCGGTACTCGCTTCGAATTGTGCACATTTCCATTAAAAAAAAAGCATTTTTCGAATGGTTTATGAGTAATTGGTGCCGGTAGAAAGCCCCAATATAAGAATCAGGAAACGTTGGAACATAGAGGAATTATTTTGGTTGTTTCAATTGTTGAATGAGTGAGAAGAACGCAACCCATTCTTTTGCGGGGCGATTGTGGCTATTCTGTGAACCGTATGAAGGTTTTCTTGATTATAGGTCCAGTGTCCTCAATGGCAGTGTCTAATATGTCATAATCATAATCATGATATTCATGATGATGATACACGATTACGTCACAGTTTTATTGCAAAAGAGTGGCTACTTGGGCTGTTTGGTATTGCATATTTGAAAGAAGTAAACTTTCTTCCACCTGTCAAGTGACTGTGTCAATTGTAGGTGCACCCCAATGTTTGATGAATGCCAAGTAATGGCAAGGTATAAGTACAAGAGCGCACGTAAAATATATCAAGCGTTTTCGATTCGCAAAGCAGAAACTGAGTGTGTAAGTGCCCCATCCGTCAATCTGTTGGGCGATGAATACAAGTATCTTTTCAGTTGAATTGCCATTTCAAGATTTAAAGAACAAGTTCTGGCCCATGCGCCATCATTTTGCTTTCTCTTATGTGTGTCATCTTCTCGCCTTCTTTACTCTGTGTATATACTCCTGACATCTGTGCAATAAAATGGTTGTAAGTGTGTGCTCTGTCCTATCTGACTTCTTCCTAAAACGTTCCCTTGTGCACTAAGAAAGTTCTTTCATCAATGAAATTTTATTTAAAATATCTCATGCCAAATTACCACCTTCAATACTCTAACTCCGGTAGTAAACATATAAGTTACCTCGAAAACTCGAATCGCTCTTGCATTATATTTTAGCTCAGTTCACACACTTGTGACGTTTTTTGTGAGTTAAGAGCAGTGGTAGTGTACCTTTGTTTGAGTTGGTGAATGTTTGTTTAAAATAAATTGCTCTGGAAAAGCATGGTTGTCATGGAATTAGTTCCCTTACTATTGGAAAACTCTTCGAATGATATCTGATTATTTTGCACGTTCGCTTCGGTGTCGTCGCTAACCAATACTCATTCAAATTGGTTTTCAAGCTCACTGTTCGCACATGCCTAGTATTTACGTAATATTTACTCTATTAGCTTTCTAGAAAATTTTGATAATTCAAAATTTGCCTCAGCCTGACATTTTTTGCAGTCCTGTAAAACCCCTGCAAACAATATCATGCTGTAGTTTTATTTAAAATCAGCCTTTGAGCAACATACCGTTACTGTACACAAATCTGAGACGAGTGCTTTGCTTCAAAGAAATTTGGGACGCAAAAAAATTTTAACGTAAAACTGGCGGGAACATTGTTTCACAATAGGCGCAGACTGTGCACAAACGAAAGCATTTATTTACAAAGAAATCGCTGCAAAACTCGCACGCGGCATTTCACCGGCATCGCACCGGCTTACTTTGACACCTGAGTACATCATCGGTCACTTAAGAATACGCCATGAGCATTTAATGATCACGTGTTTTACCTACGTAACCCATCCTTAAAACACACGGAAGGGGAAGACAGTTTTTCCCTACCTAGTAAATTACAATATCACAATACCCAACACACTATTCTTACTCTCTTACAGCTATAAACTATGCTTCGTAAGCGAGAAAAAATAAAATGCTGGTGGGACGTCATCGTGATACTCCCACACCTACTACCGTGACGTCATAAATTTCGACGACGTCTGCAAGGTGATACGGGTTTCCTGATCACTAAATGGGAAGTAATCTTTTTTTACAAAAGAGCGAAACTCGCGTAACAACAAAAGCGAGAGGGATGAGGGGGAGAAGTATCCGCGTCCGAAGTGTAGAACGGGGTGCGTTTTTCACTGAATCATGGTTGGAAAAAGTTCACCTTTTACAACCGTTATTAGCGCATCACGTGAAGGAACATGTACTTTACTTCGTGTTATATCCCCGCACCCTGGCCTTCGCTCTCATTAGTGCGTGTAGGGGCACGAAGCACACACGTGTACGCGCCATGGCAGACTATTGCAGCCCGGAAGGAAGGAAGCCCCAGCGACGACAGCCCACGTTGCATGAATTTTCGGCCTCTTCTAGCTTCCATGTTCCCCAGCGATACAGCTTTGTTTCGACCTCGATCTTGTCGTGTTATGGAGCGTCTCCTTTCGAAAGCCGCTTACCATAAGGTGGGAAGAACAACAAAAGAGAAAGGCGAACAGGGGATCATCACAAAATGCGTTCGTGTTGCGTAGTGCTGTTCAGTTGTGTCTGTTTTTGCACGCCTTACTTTTTAGAGCGACTCTGTTACCAGTTTTACAATTCGGTGAGGGTGGCTGCGGCATCTTTCGCGAAGAACTTGTAGAAACGTTTATTTTTCGTAAATATTTGCTGGGAGAAGCTATAGATGTTTACTGTGAGAAAAGAAAAAAAATAACGTTTTTGTTCTGTCCCTCTGCGTGGCAGATTTGACACGTCGTTTTTGATCGAAGGCTCCGGGAAAGCTTTTCTTTTTCAGTTCATGAGGATCCATCAGCAGCTGGCTTTGAATGTTCTAACCCTAATTCCTCTGTCTCGTGCAATACAGAGTTCTTTCACGCCGAGCATGTCCTTCTAAATAGCGGAGCCATCGCTGAGCATCCTTGTTACGTAGTGCAGCAGTGAGTATTCCATCTCCAGCTATAGACGCTTGCTTGCTTGCTCGGAAAGGGTAGCTCCGCTCATTTTTCTTTCTCAGTGCACCTTTTAAAGAATACGTTCGTCGCACAGGCAATTAATCGATTTATGAATTCCGACCAGCCAGCTGAGTGTTTCGTTAACAACAAAAAAAAAGCGTTGGAATATTCACAATATACAACAGATAACACAGCTAACCTTCTCAGAAATGAAGGACACGGTGCATATGCCGGTAACTTTTAAACATATTGTTTATGGCTAATAACCGTGACATTAGTGTCGCAACGTGCAAACAACAGGACACAAGGCTTCCTTTCGACGTTAACAGGAAGGCTCTATTCACATACAAAAACAAAGCGCAAGAGCAGACGCGCAACGTCGTCTTCCTCGAAAAATGCCAGAGACTGCCACTCGTGATGCTGGCTTCTTCGTCCTTTTTTTGTTTACGCCTAATAACCGTGACAATATTTTTCGGGGGAAACTTCAACAGAGCTTTCGCCGTGGTGTTTACACGGGTGCTGCTCTTGGACGATTACATACGGTACACTACATTGCACATGCATTCATACGTGAGAAGCATGTCACAGTGAACTGCGTGTATTGACGTGGACGGCTTGACTTATTCGGAAATGAAACAACGTGGTAGATATGCAGATTATCGCCGACGGCTTCGCATTACATCGATTCCCAAATGTATCTGAGATATGCCTAATTGGTCTTGTATGCAAGATTCACAATGAAACATGAAATATTGCAGCAATAATGCGGGGTACACGCGTAAATTGCTGTCGGGCGTCAGAACATGTGGTTATCATAATGAGATTTCTGGTGTAAAGCCGGTCACACACTACAAAAGACACACACGTTACTGGGCCTATTCTGTTAAGGCAACGTAGTAGGTGCATAACAAGTCCGAAAAGGTTTTATGCACCAAGTGTTTGAAGTACGCACTATAGGAACAGGACATCGCTATCGCGTTCAACTCTTAAAGGCGAAGCGTTAGGGTCCCCTAATTTCTTCAGTGATCAGCCGTCATGGAGATGTAAACGCGATATTTGGCCGAGGTCACTTGTACCTTCAAAATGCCGCTTTATCATGTTTCATTTCATTGCTGCCTTTCGTTGCTTCAGCACAACCATCGATGATGCCGACAGCGAGAGAAGTGTTGCGTTGCTGAACGCTCGGGTTAAGGTCCAATTTTCGGCGTTGAGGAAGGAAACTGTCAGGATGGAGTATTGCTAAGTGGGACTGGGAAAAAACAAAAGAAGTACAGTAGGCCTGGCACGCATGCCCCAAGCCGCTCCAACGCATTCGCGAAGCTCAGTGGAGCCGTCACTGAGCACTTCCCGCGACCATCTGCTGACCCGACAAAGTCACGTCCTAATTACCCGAGAGCTTTTTCATGTCGCACGATCCTTTCTCGTCACAGAGCTGCTTGCGGAAAAGGAATCCCGGTTAGGTTGACTATAATCTTCGCCCTCTTCTTTTCCGTCGTAGTCGCTCAGCGGACGAGGTGTGTCCCTGCAAAATTCGAGGATGCGCGTTTGGTTCTATTCGATGGACTACCGTTGCCAGGCTGCAAAAACACCCGTACACCTAGATTAAGGTGCACGTCAGGCAATCTTTAGGTGCAGGTTGAAGAAGCCGAGCCGAGTCGGCCAAAGTTAGTTTAAAGCCCATGATAGGTGGTATTTGTACAAGAATATATATATATATATATATATATATATATATATATATATATATATATATATATATATATATATATATATATATATATATATATATATATATATATATATATATATATATATATATATGAAAGTAGATGTGCTTTCACATAACAACTGTTTATTGTGCCAACGTTTCGACAAGAACCCCGTCTTTTTCAAGGTTTCAAGGCATGCCTTGAAAAAGACGGAGTTCCCGTCGAAACGTCGGCACAATAAACAGTTGTTATGTAAAAGCGCATCTACTTTCATATTTATAACCTTGCGGCAACCGAAGTTTTTCTTCGGTATATATATATATATATATATATATATATATATATATATATATATATATATATATATATATACAGGGTAATAAAACTTAGAGCAATCGGCTTAAAATCCTAGATATAACAAATCATCCGAAGATAGTGCATTACGATCCCACATCTTCAATGGCAGAATAAATCCTCTGATATGGGAATAACAGTGACAATGGAACGTAAAGAAGCAGAATTTAAGTTTTTTTAATTCCTTTTTTTCCGTCAATGAAATACAGTGAACTCGCTCATGAGTTGTCTATGGATCAAAGACAATATTTTGTTTATCTGAAATTTTGCTTAACCCAACAGCCACTAAGTAGGAGTACAAGGCATCTAGCCAAAGCGTGAACTGCAATGTATGCGGCTATGCACATCGATAATTATGTAGTACATATTAGTCGCGTTTTGCCTATCTCCTTTCCAAAAGGTCTGAAACAATCCACATCACGAGTGCCTGTGAAGCAAACTATGCTGTTTATAGAGGTTTTATGCATTTCCTGCGGCCCAACTGGTTGCCGAGGCCAAGTCTCGCTACCTTCACACGCATCATGCAGCTACGGATAAAGCTACAGGATTGGCCTCTGTCCGTGCTGCAAAGCTCAAAGCTTCGGTGAACTTAATTTCGAAATGGGCGTCCCGCCCCTGAACAAGTTCGCTCAGCTGAAATATTCCCTATTGATAAATTTATTTACCGCAAAAAACGTTTGCGTGGAAGTTATACGTGAAAACCGAGTATTTCCTGAAGCATCAAGGAATGTTCGTTTAACTGTGACTGGCAATTTATTGTAAGTATTTTTTTTCAGCACAGACCAAAGTACCATGAACGCCCGGCGTCACTGAAGCAGGGTAGTTACCCGCTTCGAATGCTCTTTCATTCAACATGAGTTGTTTGTTAACTGTGCAGCTGTGTTTCGAGTGAAAAATCAGATGTTCATGAACAAGTGCATTGCGCGTCCCTGACCAAATAAGCAAAAAAAAAGAAGTGTGACGCATAGGGATGATAATTATGTCTTGTAAATGTTACAAATTAATTAAAATCTTGTCATGCGCTATATGTAAGCAAGCATGACCCCAGGAATCAAATAGGCTCAGGCAGTGATGAAACACTAGCTTCTTGAGAAATGTAATCGCGTGATAATATAGCGAACTTTCTATGTGAGCCAAAAAAAAACTAGCCTGCAATTAGGATGTTGTGGTCTAAAGGTGGATTGCCATGGATGCAAGGACTTCCGGCTTTCATCTTCTCTACACGTAAGCAAAAGGTGTTTCAGTATACGTGCACAGTAAACTATCCCGCTGTAGAAGTGCGATGGCTTCAAATATCTCGGAATCACTCTTACAACGCAATCGATAGGAGCCTCGAGGAGGTAAGGTTTTATTACTATACGGTGTTTAACGTCCCAAAAGTACTATATGTATATGAGAGACGTCGTAGTGGAGGGCTCCGGAAATTTCCACTGCTGGAGGTTGTTTAACGTGCACCCAAATCAGAGCACAAGGGCCTACAGCATTTCCACCTCTATCCAAAACAAAGCCGCCGAAGCTAGAATTGGATCCCGCGACCGGCGGGTAAGCAGGCGAGTGCCTTAGCTACTTGAACACCATGGCAGGTCTGTGACAAGGTTTTTGGTAAAGAGCATTTTTCGAAAACAACATCGGAAAAACACCGGCCAGCTGAGACTTACGTCAAAAAGCCCGATATGATTGTGAGAGATGCCATGGCGAGGTACTGTGAATTATTTTCCACCATTTTGAGTTTTCTGTTACGTACTCCAAATTTAAGCACATAAGTTTTGTTTCAATTTCACCCTTATTGTGAACTGAAGCAGCACTGATGAGCTTAGCAGTACGAAAACGTACCTGCTGAGCCACCACGCTGAATCACCCACTTAATAGTGTCGAATGAAATGCGAAGAGAACGCTGGTAAGACCAACTCTAGAGTAAGCTTACACAATTTAAAAGACATTCCATAAGTATAAAAAAACTAGAACCCATACAGAAGCTCGCATTTCGATTAATTTAGTTTTATTTTCACGTCAAGCAGACAATACGAGCCAGCGCGTCTTCACTGTGGTTTCTAGACTAGATTTTCATACTTGGAGCCCCTTTTCTAACACCACAAATTACACGCATTCAGGTATTCAAACCAAACGAATGATATTGCGCGTCAACACGTCACTGCCACCATAATATTCATATACTCTTTTTAGGAGCAGAACTGATTAAGCTTTTCTTTGCACCGGGCAGTGGAAAAACGTGCCCCCATCATGACCTGGCACGCGATCATTTAGTCTTCTTCCTTATATTCTGCTTTGCTCTGACAGAACGTGTGCTTATTTTTCCGGCGTGGAATCCATGATGGGTGGGTCCATCGCGACCAAATATCAAGCAATAATACGTAAGTATAGTTACGTCACTAGAAACGTGCGAACTGTCGTAAAAACTTGTCACCTGACTGAAACCCTACACCATCACGTAACGCATATAGTCACGTGACTAAATCACGCAATATCACGTAAAACAAGACACATGACGGAAAATCACGTAGCAGCATGTAACAATACTCAAAATTACGAACACCGTGTAACAACTAGTCCTGCAAACAAAAGTAGCACAACATCACATACCGACTAGTTCGACTCACTGGACTGAAAACCATGCAAACCCATGTAGCATCTAATCACAGGTGTAAAATAACACTACGCAACAGCTAATAACCAACGTGTTCCCGCCAAAAACAACGCAACACGGTTGTATAGTGCGGAGAAGTAACCGAAACCGGAGAAGCATAGCCAAGACTCGCCATACGTAGTGCGTTCAGCATACTCTCGAGATTTATAGGAACAGCTTTGCATCAAATGCTTCAACAGTTTTATTGTTAAAAGCTCCGGTGAAGCTCGGTGGGACACTAGCTTCGCTATTAGTTCCAGCCTTGCCCCTCAAGTGCAAGTTGCGGTTTTCTTTTTTCACCCCCACACTTCATTTCCCATTGGCAAATGCCACTTTGGTGCTGTGAACTGCTCCGCTTGTTCTCTATTACACAAATCGGAACGCAAAATCAGAATGCTAAAGAAGTCAGAAAGTAATTGGCGTTGTCTTTACTTTATGTGCAGCCTCTTTAAAAAAGCCTAATTCTACAGATACTCCTTTAAATCTACTATGTGAGCTTCGTGCGCATGTTCAAGAACACCGAGTAATTTATATTTGCGAGCCCTCCCCTACAGCATGTTCAATGATGATATGTAGCAATATGGTGGTTTGGGAAGCGAAAACTGATATGTTATTACAAAAAGCGTCTCTCCAATTCAGTTCAGTGTATGGTCCGTGTTGTACATACTCGTGCATGGACCTGAAAAGAGATAGCGATATAGTAAAATAAATGAATAAATAAGTAAATAAATAATTGAATAGATAAATAAATAACCTACAGTTCCACTTCGCTTAAAAAGGCTTACAAGATCAGTCATTTCGCCTTCTGGTAATCACGTCAGTGTTTCAAGAGCTATGTAATTAACTATGAAGGCCAAATAAAGTTTATTAATAAAAGCATTAAATGCCAACTGATGCTGCACATGCTGCGAAAGCTGTGTACTAAGTTTCCTTAAACTTGGCATTACTTTTTTCACAAAATGTACTCTCAGTGTGTGAAAGTGTGGTCAGCTGGTAGACGAATGGAAGCGTTATAACAATACTGTTATCTTCAGACACTGAAAGATAATATCGAAGATTTTAGGTGGCGAAATCATAGTGGCGATGCCGCTGGCACGAAGAAATATGGTGTGAGGCACGCCGTAGTGTCAGCGGCTTTTAATAAACTAATATACATAATTATCAAAGATGCGGTAACTTCCTGATCAATATTGAAGTATTTGTGCGTGTATTATTATGGCGAGGGCCATAGATGTCTTGTCAAGCGCTAAAGGTGACCGTCGGCGCTGGTGGTGTCAACATGAAGCTTGCAAACCATAATGACGTCACAAGATGTTGGTGACCAACCTAATAAATACAATCGACTGAGAAGTGAGCAAAAAAAAGTGGAGGAGATGGCGCGTACAAGAAGCAAACACACACACAAACACACACAAGTACAAACACATGTACAAAATGCAAAAAAAGAAAACATCATACAAAGAGGAGTTTAAGGCCCCAAACCGCTCGCCTGGCTATGCTATACTGCAACAGGCAGTCCTGCTGACTCCGTTATGGCGCTTACGAAGTGACCAGGAAGGAGCGTCGAATTGGTTTCTCTGCAGGGGCGTCTATACTCGAGCTGTCACAAACACGTGACAGGTAGGACACGTTGGTCCGCTTCCTGAGAAAGTCAGCAAAAGAAAAGACTCGCGATCACCGATGATGAAACTGCAGCTTGTGCTGTAAAGACAAAGATATAGAAAGAAATACGAGAGTGTGTTAGACGCCGGGGTGTGGAGACGTCCGAGCTTGCTGCCAAGAAAGCGGCTCCTCCTAGCGCGCAATAGTACACCGTCACCGGGGCTGATATCTGAGCGGAATCCACGCGGATGTGAATCGCGCGCAGCGAGCGAGGCTCACAGGAATGCCTGTCAGAATCCTTCTTTCTTTTTTTCCTCGAATCGTGGCCGCTTGAGAGCAGTGCCTGCCATGTTGAAATGACACCTTTAATCTCTATCGCTTACTCCTAGCTCCTGCATTGCCTCAATCTTGGCTTTTGCTTGTGCGCAAGGTTTCCTGCAGGACTTGGCGCAGTTCTGCTTGCTCGATAAAGATTCCACGCTTCCACACCGCCTGTGTTTGCGCGATTTTCTTGTTACTAGTTTTATTCCTTTCGTAGCCGGAGCATTCGCTATGCGTTTCGCGTTGATACTGCAGAAAACGGACGAGCGAAATGAGGAGGCGTTCTTATGACTATCTTGCGCTAAAGTAACTAAACTGGCCGAGAGAGTAAAGAACAGAGAGAAAGCGCACACGGATTGTTATGCAAGTGCCTGCCGGACAATCCGTATTAACACGGCAGTGCGCTCAAAGTCCTCGATGGCGGTCTCCAGACGTCAGCTAGTGGCCCTGGACAAGGAGGACAACCGAGATCGCCCTTATTTCCCCGTTGTGATTGCGATAGTCAGAGATCTCCTCGAAGCCGCACTTGTCGCTAGCAGTATCGCCAGCTATTCCAACGAGGAAAACAGGCAACGCATCATAGACATAATCCTGCACCTGAAATGCCTGATAACAGCGCAAAATAGAAAGGAACAAAACGACAATGTTAAACACGATGCGCTGTGCTTCTTGCGAAATTGAACCTGCTGAGACAAAAGGCGATTCCGTGCAAAATTTTTTTTCATCTTTATGCACATGAAGCGTTAGTGAAAAATTTGATTGAAGGAAACTATCGTCACAGCCTTGCCTGTAGCATTGCTGTAGGCTGGCTTCAGCATGGACTCTTTTATACTCTTTTTAGCGTTGGTTATCGCTGGAACGACTATATGGTATGCATATTCATTGACCACAGCAATGCATTTCTGGCGCAAAATTTTCGTAGTGACAATTTTAACATTGATGGTTTATATCGCCTATGCTTTCCTGAGACTATTGGAGCAAAGTGGCTGGGACCTTCAATTGGGTACCAGCTACATGAATGGCACTGAACACAACGCACCTGCTGTCCTCTAAAAATGAAGATATCAAGTTTACCTATCCTGAACTTCCAACGGAATACGCACTTTGGAATTTGAACGAAATGATCATTCTTTTGCTCGCCGGAAATAAACGTGTCTAATCCAGAAGCCGCCTGCCGGCTTTCCTCGAATGCTCAGCGATGGGTAAAATTCTGCGCTCTCCACAAGAAGAAGCTGACCGTCTGTGAGCGGTAACGGGAAGTGGTGTGTAAAATGCAATGGTGACGGCACCCGCGCTAGAGAGGACGAAGCCAAGCTCACGTCAAGCCCATATCTTTCTAACGCTAAGTCACTACTTCACGAAAACAATATATTAACTGTATCTGAGCTAGTTAAATATAACCTTAGTATTTTTATGTATAGATCTATAAATAACCAACTTCCACACTTTACTACCATTCTCTCAAATAACAATGTCACAAGGTTTGCCCTTAACAATAACTTTCTACTGCCAAAAGTTCGCACCAATTATGGCAAACAAACCGTTCATTTTTCCGGAATTTCTTTTTGGAATAGTTTACCTTCTGACAATAAAGTATGCCGTTCCCTGAAGGTAATTAAATCGAAGTTAAAAAATCCTATCATGTCAACTAACTAGCCTGTTTTGCTGTTTCTTAATTGATTCCTGTTCATTGTGAGTTGCGTTTTGTAATCACTTGTCATTGAAGTTAGCGCGTTATTCTTGCTTTTAAATTGTTTCTGTGAGATTACAAGGGTATATTCTTACTTTATTTGTTTCAATTGCATTTTACTGTAGCTCTATCTCCCTGCTATGTACACCACAATCATTCTCACTTCTACATTGTACAAGAGGTCCCCTTGCAGTCTCTGACTATGGGACCTCTTTCTGTATATCATGCACATGTATTCTTCTTCATTTAGCACAATAAAACCTTCTGCTCTGTTCAAGGGGAGGGCAGAAGACCTAGAGCCTCCACTGAGAGAAGGTACAGTTGGACGCGTACGGCTTGCATCGGGCCTCGAGTTTGAAAGAAGGCAAGCGATGTGACAGTGAGCGTTTCGCTATTTCATGAGTCTTTGCAGCGTTAAGTCTATTAAGCTGGGTTAATTTTAAAGCTAAGGCTTCATCGACCTAGCCGAGCGAGTTTCGCCGCGTTTCACTGCGCGGTCTCGAAGGGAAGAACGGATACATCACGAAGAGCCGCGCTAGATGGCTACCGCTCCCTCGCCAACCGTGGCCACGTGACCAACGACGTGGCACACCACTCTCTCTCTCTTCTACCAGAGAAAGCTGCCTCGCTGCTTTACAGTGTACTAGCCTGGTCAGTGGGCTTTAGTTCAGCGATTTTGCCATGAACGTGTGATCTATGGAGGAAACGAGGACCCCGCCAACGCAGTGGCGAAGTATTCTGCGCGGGTGCAGCTGCGTTGGACCATCCTGCGCAGAGGTCTAGACAAGAAAAAAAATTTGGGGGGGGGGGGGGATGATTAAGCTTTGATCTGAAGCGGGACATGCGCCGGCATACGTGATCGAGTGTCATTTGGGCTCAGTATGCCATGTAAAAAAAAAGACCCTCGGTGGAGGGGGGTACGGGCCCAGTGTGCCACTCCTGGCTACGCCACTAATCCTGTAGATGTCATTCGGCATTCTAATGAGCTATAGCGGAAACGTCTATATAAGCACGTAGAGAGAGAAAAAATAATTCTTTTTATCCGGTAGACGAATATCCACGCTGAGAGGCTAAAAAAATATAGACCGAGAGCATCGGTAGATGGATCGTATTTTACTGCAACGTAATATTTAAACGAGACAGTCGTAGAAAGTGGGCACCTATTACGTTTGTTATGTACGGTTCGCGGAATACATTTGTATGGTTGATATACGCTCACATTCTGCACGAGAGGGTGCTTATTCACGTGGGTAAGACACTCGGCTTCTGAGCGCGTCGGTCCTATGTACAAAACACAGCATCAGCAGATAAACTTGTTTCATTTTATACGATTATTTTTTTCCTATAACAATTCTTCTCGTGGCAGAACAGACAGTTTTCCCGTTGCGATGGCACAAGAATGCTTTTTGAAACAAGGTCATGGTACACTAACGCAAACTATTTTTTAAGCAGTTAAAAGCAGTCAGCTTCTCTTATCATTTATTAGTTTAGTTCGAGATTAGGTTAGTCGTCCGCGGCGATTGGGCTTCGATGAAAGTGAAATAATAGAGGTCCGTGTCCTATGCCGTGTTAGTGCACGTTAGAGAACACCTGATGGTCAAAATTTACGGAGTCCTCTACTATATGGTGTCTCTCATAACCATATCTTAGTTTCGGGATGTAAAATATCAGATATATTTAAAACAGTCATCAAAAGCATGTGTAAGATTAGTTCGTGAAGCAGCTTTCGTCGCTTCTCTGGTTGACAAGTGCGTCTGTACATTTATTTCCTGCAAAAGTTGATTTAGTGGCTGAAACGCAAACGGCGGATGTTGCATTAGTGACAGTAATTTTTTTTCGCGCTTAAAAGTGCGTTGAACTCAATACTGGCACTCGCGTTCGTGAATTTTATTTTCGTGTATTCAGGTTTCAGCCACAAAGACTGCTGTTAGCCATCCTCGGCGCAGACCACGCCGCAATCGTTCAGAAACTCCGCGACTGTGCAAGATGAGTCTGTCAGGATTACGCGCAAGACGCGAATAGTCGAGTTTATTCCAGAGCTTGCGCAAGCAACAGACATAAGGCTGGAATATTCATTGCAGCACTTATAAATGCTGAAGACACTCACCCCAAATCGGATTATTGATGGCTGACGTTCTTTTCACTGATATCAAGGAGGAGGAATAAATGAGGAAGAACAGGGAGGTTAGCCAGTTCTCAGACCGGCTGGCTACCCTGTACTGGGAAAAGGGGTAAGGGGGATAAAGGATGAGAGAAAAGAGACGTTGTAAAAAAAGAGAGAGAGAGAGAAGGTCATCAGATGATCCACGACACTGTTTACAGTCTGTCTCTAAGACCACTTGCCCGCAGAAAGCGCAACAACCCTCTCAGTGCCTTGCGTGCAGAGGACGGTCTCGGCCAGTGTCCTAATACCCTTTCTTCCGACAATTGGCGATTGTCTATTCTATCTAAAGCTTTTGACAGTTCTTTTCTTGGCACGCTGAAGCGAGGACACTCGCAGAGAAGATGGGAGAAAGTCTCTGCGCAGCCACAGTTGTCACATGTCGGGCTTCTGGCCATTCCGATTCGAAACAAATAAGCATTCGTAAAGGCCACCCCAATCTACAGACGGCACAAAAGTGTCTCCTCTGCTCTGGTTATTCCTGATGGAAGACGGAGCTGTAGGTGTGGGTCCAAATTATGAAGGTGGGCGTTGGTGAATGTCGGTGAATTCCACTGAGCGAGTGTCAGTTCTCGTGCAAGTGATCGAAGCCTTGCAGCGGTGTCCGTTCTTGATAATGGTATAGCTACACGAGGGGCATCGACATGAGCAGTTCGGGCTGCTTCATCTGCACGGTCGTTTCCATCAATGCCGCAGTGGCCTGGTATCCATTGATACGCTACGTCATGTTGTTTCTCTATAGCCCGGTGATGAAGCAGTCGTATTTCAGCAATTAGCTGTTCGTTTGGTCCATGACGATATGGCGAGGCAATGCCCTGGAGAGCTGCTTTGGAGTCGGAGAATATTGACCATGTCTGTTGCGGTTCTTCAACTAGGAACTCCAGAGCGGCACGAATGGCGGCGAGTTCTGCCGCCGTGGATGATGTCAGATGCGAGGTCCTGAACTTTATCGTGATGGAGTTCTTCTGAATTACCACTGCGCCTGTTGAACTTGTTGAAATGACCGACCCATCCGTGTAAATGTGAATGCGTCCACTGTGTTTCTCATGTAGAAACAGTAATGTTGCTTGTTTTAGGGCCAAATTTGACAAATTTTTCTTCTTTTGCATTCCGGGGATGGTTATCAGGGCTTCCAGTGGATGTAGACACCACAAAGGTAACGACGGTCTTGCTGCGTGCGTGAAGTTCGTGAGAATCACCGTGCGATGTGGGGCAATAATAGAGCAGAACGCAGAGCGTGGTCTGGAAGTTGGAAGGGAGGCGAGATGATGCGATTGAATCCGGGTGGCATGTCTTATGTGCGTTCTTAAAGCATCGACACGAATGTAGGTTGTGATAGGGTGTTCATGAGCGATTGCGACAGTCGCTGCTGAGGATGCGCATCTCGGTAGCCCGAGGCATATTCTCAGTGCTTGAGCTTGTAATGACTGAAGGACGTGTACGTTTGTTATGCGGGCCTTGTCAAGCACAGGTAGGCTGTAGCGCATGAAGCCAAGAAAAAGTGCAGCATACAGTTGAAGCATGGCTCGTACTGATGCACCCCATGATTTTCCCGCAAGAAACCTTAGGACGTGGGTGATCATGGTCAGTTTCTTCTTCATGTAAGCGATATGAGGGCTCCAAGACAAATCACGATCTATTATTACTCCCAGGAAACGGTGAGCCTTTTGATAGCTGATTGTGTGTCCATTAATTCTGATGCGGTATGGCGTCATTGTCTTGCGCGTAAACGCGACTAGTGAGCATTTCTCATATGACAGCTCCAGTCCTCGTCCTTGAAGTTAGTTTGATGTCAGAGTAGCCGCTGCCTGAAGCCTGGCTCGTACGTGTAGACGCGTGACCCCTGATGCCCAGATGCAGATGTCGTCCGCGTATATCGACATATGCACGGAGTGTGGCAGGACGTCAACGAGGCCGATGAGCGCAAGATTGAAAAGTATGGGGCTTAGGACCCCACCTTGAGGTACGCCGCGATAAGTATGATGTTGCCTTGTTGCGCCATCTTCTGTCTGAACGAAGAAGGTTCTGTCCTTCAAATAGCTGCAGATCCATTGGTAAACGCGGCCTCCCAATCCAATGCTGCCCAAGGCGTCCAGGATGGTTTCATGCAATACATTGTCGTATGCAGCCTTAATATCCAAGACAAATCCCGCTGATAATCTCTTTAGGCTCTTCTGCTGTTGTACAGACGTGACACGATCAACAACATTGTCTATGGAAGACCGTCCACGTCGAAAGCTGGTCAAAGCATCGGAGTATATATTGTTATGTTCCAAGTACCACTCCAGGCGAGTCAGCACCATTCTCTCCATCACCTTTCCAAAACAGCTGGCAAGCACGCGATGGGGCGATAGGAGGCCATGTCCAGAGGCGATTGGCCTGGTTTGAGCAGGGGCACAAGGCGGCCGCACTTCCACGAAGGAGGAACCAAACTGTTGCTCCACGAGTCATTGTATACAACTAGAAGGGCACGCCGAGCTGTTCGTCCTAGGTTAGCAAGGGTCATGTAAGTGACTCCATCGGGTCCAGGAGACGACGAGCGCTTGCATGCTGCCAATGCTGGCTGAAGGTCTTCTAGAGAAAACATATCGTCCATCCGAGTGTCGCTGGACGCCGGCGCGTTTCGTAGGTTACTCATGTTGATCCTGGACCCCTTGTTTGCAACCCTGGCACAGAAGTCTTCCGCTACATCAATTTCACGCCGGCCTGGGTGGAGAGCAAGGCATTTGAACGGACGATTCTTTTGTGTCAATGTTCGCAGGCCGCGGATTATTCTCTATATTTGCGAAAGAGGTTTGTGGGGATCGAGTGACTCGCATAGTGACTTCCATCGTTGCGACTGTAGTGCATTGATTCGACGTTGAATCTTCTTTTGTAGACGTCTCGCTTCCCTCAAGTCGTAGATTGATTTCGTGCGCCTATAACGTCGTTCGGCACGACGACGGATTGCGCGAAGTCGCTCCAACTCCACCTCATATTTGCAAAAATCTGGCAAAGGTCCACAATTAAACGTTGCCTCTTGAATAGCGGCCTTCATTATACCTTCTAGGCTTTCAAGAGAACCATCTTGCTTTCTCTCGCATTGCTTCTCTGTGGATGATCTATACTTTGACCAGTCTATCCGTGAAGTGGGCACGATTTGCGACTTGCTCAGCCCCTTGATTTTTATATAGGTGGGGATGTGGTCACTGCCATGCGTTTCATTGTCCGCAAACCACTGCACCTTGGTGTTTAGGCTACTTGACACAAAAGCTAGGTCGGGACAGCTACTATATGTCAGACCCCGTAAAAACGTGGGAGCGCCGTCAGTTAAACAATATAGTTGGTGGTCAGATGCAAAGGAGGACACATCTCTTCCCCGACGGTCCATCTTCTGGCTTCCCCACAGGGGGTGATGAGCGTTAAAATCACCGGTAATTATTTATGGCCCAGGTGTCGCTGATATAATGGCGCTTAATCTTGCTGGGTCGAAGCGGCCTGAAGGCGAGATATATACTGCCACTAGCGTGAAGTTCACGTTCTTACGCTTAAATGTCAGGCACACGTATTGGTTGCTGTCGTCCGGTGTTACTGATGCTCAATATATGTGAGTTCGCACCTGATGTAAACAATGACCTTACTGGTTTCGTTACGGGTTGCAGATCTGAAAGCCTCGTATTTAGAAAGTCGTATAGCATTGTGAAGACGTGGTTTACAAATTACGATAATTGGAAACTGATTCTTGAAAACATATGGTCGGAAATCCGAAATGCGGGGTTTAAGACCTCGGGCATTCCATTGGAAAATTTATGCCTCTTGCACTTGTTTACGGAAGGGCTGCAGAGAAAGAGCCATGGTGCTTCTATAGATTTGATAGCACCAAATTCAAAGCGTCCAATATTTGAAGAGCGCTGTGGGCAGCCGGAGTGTGAATATTATTCAGGAGTACTCGAAATGTCTTCATGAGGGTCTTAATCACGTCTATTGTTTCGTTATCTTGACTGTCATGACTTACTCGCTCTGAAGTAGCTTTCAGTGGGCGATGCTGCCGTTCTCCTGGTGGTGTCACTGACGGCAGCGCTGGCCACGCGTCAGGGTCAATGTTTCTTGCGTCTTTCTGAGGATGCTTGTTGTTGGCACTTGTTGATGCTTGTGGTGGTGAGTGCGTGATATGGCGTATCGGTGTATCCCTGGCCTTGGCAGAGGATGTCCTAGGAGGTTTCCTATGGCCCGAACGCCGACGCCTCACTTTGGCAGCAGCCTCCCTCTGGGTAGAACCGTCTCTGGCCATCTGCCTCAGCACTTGCATCTCCTTCTTCACATTTGGGCACTGCTTTGATGACGCCTCGTGAGGACCTTGGCGATTGCCGCATTTGCGATGTTCTTCCTGGCAGGCTTCCGTGTTGTGCGACTCCGAGCATCGGGAGCACACAGCAGAACTTGTGAAAACAGCACTCACGTGTCCTTTTTTACAGCACCTCCGACACTGAAGAAGTTTCGGCACGAACGGCCGTACTGTGTGTCGGAAATGACCAACTCTTACTTGAGTTGGAAGGCTGTCACCCTTAAAAACTAGTTTCACGCATCGTGAGTTCCCGAGACGGCGGGCTTGCAAGATTATAGTAGCTTCCGTCACTGGTTTGATTAGAGTGGGAAAATCAATATCGCTGATAGAGGTGTCGACGTCGTAGATAACGCCTGCCCTAGAGGCCTTGCCATCTGGTATGAAAGAACGTACGTTGATGTTCCCGAGCACATTCACCTTGGTCAATACGTCGAGAGCAGTACGTTGCGTAACGTCTATCACCAGAACATTCTTGCGGCCATTGATTCTCACGTCTGTTATTTGTCCCGGAACGAGCGCCTCAAGTGTCATAGACGTGACCTGGCGATTAAGTCGGTTCATGCTGTCAGCGGCATTCAGCGGGACAAACAAAATAGTGTGAACCGGTGGCTCTTGAATATTCGTGGTGGCCTTACTTTGGGAAGAAGATGTCGTAAGCAGCCTACTCTTCGCCTTGTGTCTTGCCATGGGCACAAAGTCACTTTCATCCGAGCTCTCATCACTGGCCGTAGAGTACATCAGCGTGTCCTCACTGTCTACGTCACTTGGGTGGCCGGAGCGCTTTCTTAGAGTGGCCACAGACGACGCGGAACGTATGGGTGGAGGCCCTGGTGATTCTACGTCCATTTCCGCAGGCATCTTCCACTAGCACCAAAGAAAACGAGAAAAAATAACAGAGACTGAAACCAGCGTTCCACTCAGGAAAAACTTCGTCTTCGTCTCCACTGATATCAATTTACTGCAGCGTCTATGACTTGCCGGGCACCGGGGACAATTCACCAAAATGAATGTTTCGTCTTTAACCCACCTAATGCGGCCTTTGTCAACCCCACGACCTCATGAAATATATGCGTGAAAAACACATGAGATAAGAGAGTTCGAAGCTGCGCTTTGTCGCGTTAACATCTGGGCCATTCATTCGTATTTGTTGTGGCTGTCTGTATCAGTGCATGGTAAAGGCTTGACCTGGACCAATTAAACGCAGTCACCGCTTTTCTAATTAGTCACGTGTAATACTTCCTTCTTTTTGAATTAAAAAATTCTTGCTGGTTCATGACGTGCTGGCTTAGGCACTTGTAGCTCCTTTATTTGCATGTTTGTTCATTCAACCTCCAATTTGCCGGTGCTAGAACTCGTACAACTACTTGAGCCAAGATTCACGACTGGAAGTCTCAAAATTTAAGTGAGGCTAAATAGCGTTACAATAATCAGGGCACCATAAATTGAGCCTATAAGAAGCGCTTCAGCGTTATTGCGCGTGCGTGATACGCAAAGGCATTCGAGGTTCGCTTCGATCACGGAATTTCAGACACACACGTGCTAGGCCTATCTAACACATGCCGTAGAATATTTGCATACAGTATTTGACATGAATTATTGGTTTCTTCTTTAGTTCGCTATCAACTAGAATCCTAATATCGAGCATTCGTAAGCTCTGGAAGACTATATGTCATCTAGAATAAATGACAAAAAAGTAAGTATTTAGTTTATGAGTTAAATTCTAATTGCTCACGTTTTTACAGATTACCAAAACCACTGACAGTGCTGGCAGAGCTGGTGGCAACATATTGTGGCGTTTTATCCAACTTCAATACTCTTGCGAGAACCACTAGTCCCGTAACGGTGCATTCACATTTGAGAAGCGAAGCCAAAACATTCACATTCATTCTGCCCTTGTAGTGTAGGCCTACATGCCGCCACTGCTTTCGCTACTTTGAGATTTCACTTCATTTTGCCCAGTCAGTGAGCATTGAATTTCATACCGAAGTCTAGTTATGCATGCAAAGCACGGAAAAGAATTAAACTGTCTGCACCTTTTCAAACGTTCCGCCGAAAGATACACCAGGCAGAAACGACACGATCGGACACACCGGCGACAGTGGATTCGGCCGGCTGCGCGAAAGCGAGGCACGTTGGGCATGCCGAGTCAATGCTGCTGCACCTTCTTCCAGTGTTCTCGGTCATCGTAGTCGAAACCAGGCTCTCAATCAAAGCGTCCTTGTAGCTCGGTTTTGTCGTGTTGCACGGGCGGGTACAGTTTGCGTTTTCGCCGATTCGAGCCACCACCGACGCTTTTGCCGCTACGTTGAATATGAGGCTCGTTGTATATGTATACTATACATCACGTGGTTTGAGCTGGTGCAGCCAATGCCGTGAAGTGGAATGGCGATGCGCTGACGCGTGGCACAAAAATCGGTCTGGAACATGGTGCAAGAATACTTTAGGAGAGCGAATGCCGCGTAGCAAGCGCTTGGCGGGGAGGGACTGATTATGTTCTCGTTTGTGACATGCCGATAGATGGCTGGTGAGTATGAGGACTGTGGCGGGCTGCTGGCAAATTCCGCAAAGCACATCCGGCATATGGGCGACGATTCCCAAATCTGAGAAAGTCGTGTTATCACGCGATATCAACCACGCGACACGCATAGAGCGGTGCGGCGAAAGAGAGGGCGATAAAGGAGGAGGTTGATGGCGCGGCGAGGGTATTGTATCTGAGGTATAGCGCATCCAGGACTGCAGGACTGGACAGAGAAGATGACGCATAACACATACACAGCGCTTGTGGCGACGATAAATGAGTGCCGCTGCTTTCCAACGTCACAGGGCTTTTCTACACCGAGAGGTGGGGAGGAAGCTGGGGCAAAGTTCGTAGCGCCATCGCTCGGGTTCCTTGCGAAACAGAACATTATCGGGCAGCGGATATTCGCGGCGTTTGCTCACCTAAGGTAATCCTGCACCATGGCCTGGGACCATTTTTTTCTTTTTTTTGCATCGGCCATGTGGCGTGGTTTTCCGGCCGCTTAGGCGGTGATTACAAGTGAGTTTTGCCACTTTCACTTCCTTCAAGGCCAAGGGTGAACATGCCCCAAGTATTTTCGCCAAAACGAAACCGAATGTACTGTAAGTTACTAATAAAATCACAGGACGCTTGAACTTTGCCTTCAAGAGTAGTTCGTGATAGCGTAATTGGGCCTCGTGCGCATTCACTTCCGAACTGCTAACCTGCTTCAATTTTCGGTGCATGCCGTGAAAACGAACGAACGTAAGATTGGCTGTTTGAAAGTATCGTTAAAGGACTGTTGCAAGCAGAGTTGTTAAGGGCTCGCTACGCCATAAATATTTCTTTTGGGCATCAGCAAGGGTCTGAATCAAGTCAAGCCAAGTCAAGATTCTTAACGATGTGGTGCATACCCACGCTGGGGTATTGAACATCACGTTGTTCACTTTGTCACTGGTTCTGCTGCTGCCGATTATTTAAATATGTCCAAGCGCTTTGTGAATGATGGGCCTTTAAAACACCCACTGGTTGCTCAATTCACATATTTTGGGGCTACGAACGGTTCTACACTGAGTTGTATTGAACCCCGCCGTGGTGGTCTAGTGGCTAAGGTACTCGGCTGCTGACCCGCAGGTCGCGGGTTCAAATCCCGACTGCGGCGGTTGCATTTCCGATGGAGGCCGAAATGTTGTAGGCCCGTGTGCTCAGATTTGGGTGCACGTTAAAGAACCCCAGGTGGTCGAAATTTCCGGAGCCCTCCACTACGGCGTCTCTCATAATCATATGGTGGTTTTGGGACGTTAAACCCTACATATCATGAGTTGTATTGAAAATTGAGACAAGTTGGTAACAATTATTTTAAAGGCGCGAAAAACAGACAGAGAAGCAGGAAGACACGTGACAAGCACAGTATTTCTTGTTCTCTGTCTTCGTTTTTCATGCTGTTTACATTAATAAGAAAAAAAAAACGATTCTACACTTTTGCTACGAAATATGTGTTGCGTTGAGGAGGCTTCTTCTGCACATCACATTTATACAGTGCTTTGTCCAAAGTAGTTTTAGCAAACCTCATAGCTCCGTGCTAGACCACTTGCTTCCCACGCAGGTGGCATGGCTTCAATTCCCAATTGAAGGCTTTTTTGTTAATTTTGTTTACATGTTTCTTTTTATTTTCACTTATAGCCAACGACGCCGACACCAGATTTTGTGCAGTACGAGCTTCTTAATGACTTCGCATTAATTTAAGTGGTAGTGTCTGACAGCAACGATTAAGCAGATCGCGTGAGTCACCAAAATATTAGCTTCTTCTATCTTTGATTGTGTTCTGCATGATTAAGTGCCACAACTTTTCCTATGACCCGAGAAACGATAAGAATCTGCGGCCGAACTACAATTATGTATTGATAAAACATTTCTGGTTTGTGTTATCGACCGGCGGTCTCGAAGGCCACTACAATAAAAGTTTTTTGGCTGCAAAAAGGCTGCATGTCGTCTCAAGTTTTTCCTCTGACGAAACAAAAGCATGAGGTGGATGTAGCCTTTTGATAGCATAGGTCGACGTATTTTGGACTACTGTTTTTTCAAACGATCGTTCCCAAAGAGGCAGCACTTTTCTGAAAGCGAACACCTGCCCGAGATGATCCCAGTTTCAGCATGATCACAGATGCACAATTCTGAAGGGAACTTCGCGTAAGGAAACGCGTGAAAGAAAACCAGGTACTACCGACTCTTCTGACGAATCTACTGACACACGAAATAGAGTTTGCGCATTGCCTTCGTTGAAGCTAAAAATGCTGGTCAAATGGAATTCAAGGTAAACAATTGAGTTGAATCGTTCATACTCCGAATGTTTAGGAAACGAGATGCGTAGGTATGCAGTGCGTTATTCAATCGTTATTCTTTTTTGTAGACTTTCTGTATAGCTGCTGCGTTACCGAAAACATATAGAAGGCGTAGATGCTGCGCTGCATCTTGTTATATTGTTGTGCTCACGCCACTTCTCACAGAACTCTTTCGGGACTGTCAGGCCACGAATTTTATTTTGAGGCATCGTAAAGCTCCCTATATCATATCTATTGACATGTCCAACTTAGCAACCTAATTCATGCCACTGAAATGCTACCAGAGTTTCTGCTAAATGAGCAGCCAACATTTCTGCTGAACTATAAAATAAGGGCTTTGAGCTAAGACACTAATAGAGTGGTACAAATTTGGCACAGTTTGGGTTCCTAATTTTATGGCTGTGTATTATTACCTATCAAACACTCCCGCCTCTATAAAATATTGGTGGTTATGCCTCCTACAGAACTGAAGTATGTTTTTATTCAAATCATTACAGATGTCTCGTTTTTTCAGTTACATTGTATCAATTTGCAACCATGCAATCTAAAACTATACGTTGTTATACTTCTCGCGAAGACGTGGTTCAAGCTGGGTAGTTTCGCTGTGCTTAGGTGCTAAGCATCGGTGCTCCACAGCACCACAGATATCAGGATTCGTGCGTGATTACCATGGTGCATGCCCCCAATATAATTCGTCGTACCGATCACCGAAAGGGTATACAGCCCATCCAAGCCCTGCACAACAGAGCCAAGGTCGCACAGACCAACATGCGCTCATTGGGTAGAAATTTTATAGCATAGACGGTAGACTGAAAAACATTGCAACCAAACAAAATGTTACAAAGAGTAAATCATCGAACTAAAGACTTTTCTTCTTCAACTGCATATAACTCAATAACAGCGATAACAGCAGTGATAAAATTAAAGCAGTGATGAATGCCGAGTTCGCAATAAATATTGTCACGGGGTCATGATGTGTAAACGAACGCGGCAGTCAGAGTGTTTAAGACGAAACTGTATTGTGGCCGGATATGGAAATTCAGACTACAACAGTGCACACTGTACAATAATATCGGCTAAACAGAGAGTCGGCCGTCGATAAACTGATCGTCGTTGGGACGTGCCGTTTTTAATATGCCTCACGCATCAAATTTTCCAGTCTTATCTATGGTGGTCGCACAAGCTCTGGGATAAGCTCTGGTTCGCGTGCCGCGCGCAGTCATATCACAAAACCATTTACTACTCTCGCGAAACTTCTGCAACTCTGAGGCATTGATTGATTTGTGGGGTTTAACGTCCCAAAACCACCATATGATTATGAGAGACGCCGTAGTGGAGGGCTCCGGAAATTTTGACCACCTGGGGTTCTTTAACGTGCACCCAAATCTGAGCACACGGGCCTCGACATTTCCGCCTCCATCGGAAATGCAGCCGCCGCAGCCGGGATTTGAATCCGCGACCTGCGGGTCAGCAGCCGAGTAACTTAGCCACTAGACCACCGCGGCGGGGCCAACTCTGAGGCATGGTCTGCGCCGAGCATTGCTGACAGTTTTTGTGTGCGTGAATAGAATACCGCAATACTGAAAGAAGAAACACACGTGGCAATGTTTATTTGTATGCATATTAAAATAACCAACTTTGGAATAATTTTTGCGTCCTCTAATGAACTGTGCCCTTTTGCAATCGATGAAATTCCACGGAACTACGTAAACAAAAGTACGAGTAAATAATGGGGATGTACCCCCGTTTGTTGTCTATGGTGACCCGCAGGTCGTGCGATTGAATCCCGGTTCCGGCGGCTGCATTTTCGGCGGAGGCGAAAATGCCTAAGGCCGGTGTGCTTAAATTTCAGTGGACGTTAAAAAAACCCCAGGGGGTCGAAATTTCTGGAGCCCTTCACTATACGGCGTCTCCCTTAAACAAACAGTGGTTTTGCGACGGTAAACAACAATAATTACTGTAATAATTAGGTAATGGCGATAGTTAAGAGTGCTCTTGCTACCTGTGCTGCTTTAGGGAATGTTTTGTTGCTTTCGAGCAGTCTTCAGTTTAAAATACGTGACGCTTTTGAGGGCGAGTCGTACGGTTAGCGTAAAAGTCGTGCTCAGTCCCACAAACACTATCGTTGCAGGACGGTGCCTAGCTGGCGCGATCGGCTTCCAATCGACTATATGTACGTGAGTGGAAGTCCTATTTCCTCTATGAAAAACAAAAGAGAAAACATTATGATGGGGGCATTGCGAAATGCTAGGTATATGAAGAACAACAGGTCAGCCACGCGCACACCGTGCTTCACTTGATCCGACGTTCCCTATTGGGCCAATGCTCCTTATTGGCGCGTCGTGTACGCTTTGCTACGTGGTATACCGACGAGCAGAAACACACGAAACAGGGCGCTACGAGAACCTGTGAGGTGACGTCGGCAATTTTGATTTTCTTGAGTCTCTACTTGACCCGCTGGCCTTAACTGCATTACCATCTTCATTACCACCACTATCCACCTTCACGACCACCACCACAATTGCCATGAATGTCCCTCGTTTTGTTTTATTGTTTATGAGATTCAGGATAAGTGGAATAAGGTCCGAGGATATATAAGATGACATTTCCCACATACGTGCCAAGTTCATTGTAATGACGAAAACAAAGCCTAGCTACACACTGGACTCAACGAGGTGCTAGCCTCTTTCATTATGCAAGCGAGTATGCATGTCTCCTTTTCGCGACTAGATTCTTAGCTTAGAATAACCTACATTAGCGCTCGTGCCACCTCTGACAAGGAGAGTTGACACACCAAGTGTCGCACGTTTTTCTGTCTCTTCATCTTTCGCGTTTTGCGTCATTTGAAGTCATGGCTTTGTGGCGTCACTGGAATCTTTCTTGGCGTGCGAGAAAACAAGAGGCGCAGAGCAGCCTTTGCGGCCAGGACGGCGATATTATTTGTATATGATATTTGTTTTGCATTCTTTGTATTTTTAACATGAAATTGTTTTATTCCGAAAAAAATCAGAACTTCACGGACGTATTTCTGTCACAAATATGATGTTGGTAAATATTAAAATTATATAAGGAGAGCTGGGTGGCGATGCGTGGCATCCGCTGCTACTCTTTTCTTGCACAATACTTGTCATCGCGAAATACAAAACAAACACAAATCTGTACAAATGCACGAAGTAAAACACTGACGCACTCAGTCCAGGTGCACCAGCTCAAAGGAATGTTCACTGAACACTAACGTTTACAAAACACATTTATTGACGCAAATGAAATTTCTAATCAAGAACGTGGACTTTCACTAAAATGTTGTCATAGCTGAAAATGTTCCTTGGGAATTGTCTCCTAAATGTCGCGCAGTAACTGCCCCAATTATGCTTTTTGAAACAATTCTCTGCTAAAACGAAAAAAAAAAACACAACAACGTTGTAGCCAAGCATTCCGGTTAACAATAACACGAACAGTATTCCATCAGCACTTTTGTGATACTTGTTCTGATTCCTCTAAAATTGCACTACTGCATGCACCGGAATAGTGTGCCAATTTCTTCTTTGCCATGAAAAAAGGAAGAGAAACTGCACGCAAACAGACGAGAAAGCAATAAACTAGAAGAGAAAGTTCCACCGCCGAGAATTGAACACATGACCTCTTGGTACACGACGATAGGCGCCCGGCGCTCAACCATCTACGCTACGGACGCTTTCTTCTTTTTCATATGTTGCCTATGTCAATACTTACAGCACATACATGAGGCTCCGCAAACGTGCCTTATATCTCGCGCGCATTCTCGTATGGTGCTTTGTGTTGGCGGTGCAAGGTGGGGCGAGGTAAAGTGTCATCGTCTGTGAGAGGTGAAGTGCTGTCTCACGTTGCATAGGTAAATCGTGATTAATAATGACCGAGTACATTGTAATACGAGGGAAATTCTAAAACACCCACTGTTTGTCACGCATTTTGTCTTGTGTGACGCCTGGAGCGACTATACACTCCCGCTACGATATATCTGTTATGACGCATTTTGTGGTCATGCGGGACGCGTGTTTAGGTTCTTCCTGCGACAAAGTGTGAAACAAGGATAACTTTGTGGTTGAACGCTTCCTTGCCAAGAAGAAACTTTGCTTTAATCCACGCGGAGCCTTGTTTTCACAACATCATTATAAACCATTGTTTCTAGGTTACCTTACGGCTCTATCATTTCATACCGCTGAAGTTTAGTCTCCATTCCTAAAATGAACCTCAAGTTTTGTTATCTTGGAACTTGCAGCGTGATTATACTCACAGTTATTATTGTATTGGTCATGCCGTCTTTGTTGCTTGCAATGCAATATAAATGTCTTGGGGCAGCATTACTCAGCTGCTGTGAATGATGTTTACGCAACGAATTCTAAAGCCGGTCGTAAGAATATTTGAATGGCGAGAACTCTATGAAAGCTGCAATTGAGCTCAACAGAATCACACCAGGAAGCCCTTTGTCGCGGCGTAGCTGCTTAATCATGAAAGCTAACTTTTCGGTCACATTCCCAGAATTTGTGTTGGTATAACAGCTGTGTTTAGTTGAGGATATCAACAAAGTTCAAGCGCGAACTGTGACGGTGCCATTCCTTCCCTCTTTGTTCCTTCGCGGTCGAGTGCATGCCCCAACTAGCTCGTTTCTCGGACCTACTTTAGTTGAGAATCAGAGTCTAACTAGTGGTCACATCAGACGCGCGGCTACTCTACACTCAATGACAAGGATTTGAAATCTCTAGCATTTTCATCACGATCCTTAGAAAAACGTACAGTGATGTCATTTCTACCTGTTTCGCAAAAGTACCGAACATCGGCAGAACATCTGCTGGTCTCACGCTGTTTGATATAATTCAAGAAGGTGCTCGCAAACGCGGCGACTACCCGTGTCTGTGTACGCAGAGTAGAAAAAAAACAATGCAAGCTTAAGAAAAAGCGTGCAATCTCATCAGAATTCAGGAAACAATGCAAGAACAAGCATAAGGAATCCGAGAAAGAGACGGAGACCGAGAAGACAGAAACAAAGTGAGTTCATATAGGTGCAGCCGAGACAGTGATAAAACAAAAGGACTGACAAAAATGTGTAAGGGCCAAAAATATGCGTAGCACCTCTCGGCCTGGGGTCATTTTTCTTCCCTATTTTGGCTCTTTTGTGTACTGTAATCCATTTATCTTCCTCGTTTTCATTGAGAATTACAGTTGTTTATTCAAATGTTTGTGTCCCTCGCTACCGAAAGAAGGTAGGCGAAGTGAAGGCAAACGGGCACGGCCTCGCATTCATGCATTTTCATGAGAAATAACGAAAAGCGTCTGCTCGCATGGGCCCGATGTTGCGAGGACGAAAGAAGAAGAAGAAGCGTATGATCTGCGCGAGTGGTGTTGTTCTGCGTCTCCGTTGTCTTGGAGTACGCAAACGCAATGTTTCGTTTCGTTTCGTTCACGATGGGGCGGGCGAATGTTGTGCGGAATGCAGAAAGCCACGGTTCGTGCGAGCGTAAGAAACATAATGGCGTCACATATCAGTCTAAAGAAAATAAAACTAGTCAGCACAGTGCCCAGCTCATTCTTCTTACTGTTGCACCTATAACCAATCATTCTTCTTACTGTTGCACCTATAACCAATCAGGGAACGAACAACTCGGAAGACTTTTTTACTACTTTATCATCATAGAATTTGTGACGATGGTAGCAGGGTTGAGTCGTAGTAACCAGGGAGATCAATCAGGGAACCAGGGAGAGCTTGGACGGCAACTACTGCACTTGGACATTTCTCCTGCGGATGATATACAGTTCACGCAGATGAGATTCGATAATTTTTTCCGAAGAAGTGAACTAGCATAAACGCACCACAAGTCGCAGACCCAGATTTTGGTGGCCCGGTATACACAAAAATATTAATTACACTGCAATGCAAATCGATTATCATCGACTTGCCGCAGTAATAAAGATCCTATCCACCAGCAATGCGAGACATATTTTTTTCACCTTTGTTCAGGTGGTTTAGCACATGTCAAATTTACAGGCAAGCAATAGAGCTGTGCATCTGACGAAAAATGTTTTGTAGGTTTCGCTTCGCTACAGTGATGAGTAAATTGTTCGTTGCGAATGATGCACGGTAGCCTTAGCAGACTTGTAATTCTTAAAATTTGCCACTTGGCCGATTCTTTTCAGCCTATAAGATTAAATGATTTTAGCTCTCCTTGACGACAATCAAGGAACCTTGAGCCAGAAGCCGACGTCGCTTCGTGGGTATTGTTGAAGGACCATTTATTAATGTTAAAACTCGACCTATAACAAAACCCGTAGGACGCATCTTAAACCACGACCTTCGCGCCATATTAGTGCTAACGAGAGAGAGAGAGAGAGAGAGAAATAAATAAAAGGAAGAGACAGGGAGGTTAATCTAGAAGAACTGGTTTGCTACCCTGGCAAAATAGACTTTAAGCAAGTAGACTTAACTAGAAGGAGGTTATCTGATTGGTGGCTAAAGTCAAGGCACGAGTGAAAATTAAACTCTTCACTGCAAAGTACGAATCCTCAAACTCACTTTTTAAGGAAAAAAATAAATATAGTTTTGAGTTCATTAAGTATTACGGCTTGGTGGCGCTAGCCACCGCCCGATCTAAAGGGTACAGCCATATCCATCCATCCATCCATCCATCCATCCATCCATCCATCCATCCATCCATCCATCCATCCATCCATCCATCCATCCATCCATCCATCCATCCATCCATCCATCTATTCATCCATCCATCCATCCATCCATCCAACCCGACGTTCCACATCGCGAGTGGGTAGAGACATGGCCGCTAAATAAACAGCGGCGGTGGTGGATAAGTAGACCACTTTTCAGTGCACCGCTGAAGCGCGAATGACTCGCAAAAAGAACACGCACATGATGACCACGAACTTATAGTGGTCCCACCTCAACACGTGCAGCTTGCTGCTCGACCACATGGATGCTCTAAAAGAACACCCAGGTATACGAGCGTGAACTAACAACTGCCACAGTTGTTGCTGGTTGTTAAAGCGGCGCACTGTAGCCCAACGTTCATAGAACTTTTCCCCTTGAAAACTGAAACTCCTGGAGTGAGCTTTCTGACTTCTGCCGCAAAGTGTCGTTCGACGCCTTGTGTACCCGGAGTTCCACATCACGAGTGGGTAGAGACACGGCCGCTAAATAAACAGCGGCGGTGGTGGATAAGTAGACCACTTTTCAGTGCGCCGCTGAAGCGCGAATGACTCGCAAAAAGAACACGCACATGATGACCACGAACTTATAGTGGTCCCACCTCAACACGTGCAGCTTGCTGCTCGACCACATGGATGCTCTAAAAGAACACCCAGGTATACGAGCGTGGACTAACAACTGCCACAGTTGTTGCTGGTTGTTAAAGCGGCGCACTGTAGCCCAACGTTCATAGAACTTTTTCCCCTTGAAAACTGAAACTCCTGGAGTGAGCTTTCTGACTTCTGCCGCAAAGTGTCGTTCGACGCCTGGTGTACCTGGCGTTCCACATCGCGAGTGGGTAGAGACACGGCCGCTAAATAAACAGCGGCGGTGGTGGATAAGTAGACCACTTTTCAGTGCGCCGCTGAAGCGCGAATGACTCGCAAAAAGAACACGCACAAGATGACCACAAACTTATAGTGGTCCCATTTTAACGCTTGCAGCTTGCTGCTCGACCACATGGACGCTCGAAAAGAACACCCAGGTATACGAGCGTGAACTAACAACTGCCACAGTTGTTGCTGGTTGTTGAAGCGGCGCACTGTAGCCCAACGTTTATAGATTTTTTTCCCCTTGAAAACTGAAACTCCTAGAGTGAGCTCTCTGACTTCTGCCGCAAGGTGTCGTTCGACGCCTTGTGTAGAGTGGGTAGAACAAGGAAAACTTATTGATCAGGCACTACCAGCATTAATGTACGCAGATGATATAGTGCTATTGGCCAATAACAAGGAAGATTTGCAGAGATTGATGAACATCTGTGGTAATGAGGGAGATAGGTTAGATTTTAGATTCAGTAAGGAAAAATCAGCAGTCATGATTTTCAATGACAACGAAGGTAGTGAGCTTAGGATACAGGAGGTCACGCTAGAGATAACAGATAAATACAAATATCTGGGCGTATGGATAAGCAATGGCACCGAGTACCTGAAGGAACACGAAATGTACGTGACCACTAAAGGTAACAGGAATGCAGCAGTGATGAAAAATAGGGCACTGTGGAATTACAATAGGTATGATGTTGTGAGAGGAATATGGAAAGGGGTCATGGTTCCTGGGCTGACGTTCGGCAATGCGGTCTTGTGCATGAGATCAGAAGTTCAAGCAAGATTAGAAATTAAGCAACGTGGAATAGGTAGGCTTGCTTTAGGAGCTCACGGGAATACACCAAATCAGGGAGTACAAGGTGATATGGGATGGACATCATTTGAGGGCAGGGAAGCTAGCAGCAAGATAAAATTTGAGAAGCGATTGAGAGAAATGAAGGAGGAGCGTTGGGCTAGGAAGGTTTTCAGCTACTTGTACATGAAGAATGTCGATACAAAATGGAGGAAGCGAACCAGGAAGTTGACTGGTAAATACTTAGAAAACAGCAGGTGGCCAAACCAAAAAGAACTTTCGGTTAAGAAAAAAGTGAAGGAAACGGAGACTGACATGTGGAGAATGGGCATGATTAGGAAGTCCGCAATAGAGATCTATCGAACTTTTAAGCGGGAAATTGCCAAGGAAAGGATCTATGATAATACTCGGGGTAGTTCTCTACTGTTTGAGGCAAGGACGGGAGTACTGCGAACCAAGACATATCGGGCCAAATGCGAAGGGGTAGACACAGTATGCAGTGCGTGTGGAGAGGAAGAAGAAACTGCCGAACACTTGATAATGTTCTGTAAAGGGCTTCACCCTATAGTTCAGGATGATGGCACAGAGTTTTTAAAAGCACTGGGGTTTAGGGACCGGGAGGGCAAAATAGACTTTAAGCAAGTAGACTTAACTAGAAGGAGGTTATCTGATTGGTGGCTCAAGTCAAGGCACGAGTGAAAATTAAACTCTTCACTGCAAAGTACGAATCCTCAAACTCACTTTTTAAGGAAAAAAATAAATATAGTTTTGAGTTCATTAAGTATTACGGCTTGGTGGCGCTAGCCACCGCCCGATCTAAAGGGTACAGCCATATCCATCCATCCATCCATCCATCCATCCATCCATCCATCCATCCATCCATCCATCCATCCATCCATCCATCCATCCATCCATCCATGCATCCATCCATCCATCCATCCATCTATCCATCCATCCATCCATCCATCCATCCATCCATCCATCCATCCATCCATCGATCCATCCATCCATCCATCCATCCATCCATCCATCCATCCATCCATCCATCCATCCATCCATCCATCCATCCATCCATCCATCCATCTATTCATCCATCTATCCATCCATCCATCAAACCCGACGTTCCACATCGCGAGTGGGTAGAGACAGGGCCGCTAAATAAACAGCGGCGGTGGTGGATAAGTAGACCACTTTTCAATGCGCCGCTGAGGCGCGAATGACTCGCAAAAAGAACACGCACATGATGACCACGAACTTATAGTGGTCCCACCTCAACACTTGCAGCTTGCTGCTCGACCACATGGACGCTCTAAAAGAACACCCAGGTATATGAGCGTGAACTAACAACTGCCACAGTTGTTGCTGGTTGTTGAAGCGGCGCACTGTAGCCCAACGTTCATAGATTTTTTCCCCTTGAAAACTGAAACTCCTGGAGTGAGCTTTCTGACTTCTGCCGCAAGGTGTCGTTCGACGCCTTGTGTACCAGGCGTTCCACATCGCGAGTGGGTAGAGACACGGCCGCTAAATAAACAGCGGCGGTGGTGGATAAGTAGACCACTTTTCAGTGCGCCGCTGAAGCGCGAATGACTCGCAAAAAGAACACGCACATGATGACCACGAACTTATAGTGGTCCCACCTCAACACTTGCAGCTTGCTGCTCGACCACATGGACGCTTTAAAAGAACACCCAGGTATACGAGCGTGAACTAACAACTGCCACAGTTGTTGCTGGTTGTTGAAGCGGCGCACTGTAGCCCAACGTTCATAGATTTTTTTCTCCTTGAAAACTGAAACTCCTGGAATGAGATTTCTGACTTCTGCCGCAAGGTGTCGTTCGACGCCTCGTGTACCCGGCGTTCCACATCGCGAGTGGGTAGAGACACGGCCACTAAATAAACAGCGGCGGTGGTGGATAAGTAGACCACTTTTCAGTGCGCCTCTCAGGCGCAGTTTCCAAAGAGAAACAACACCTACGGGCATTCCTCAAAAGCGCGCCCTTCAGGCAATCTCGCAGGTGACATACACTGTACAGGCAGAAGAAGCTCAGAGTTCTGCATAGCACCAGCGGTAGATTGTACATATACAGAGCTCATCCTTAGCATTCTACGGCACTGGTGAGAAGTGGCCGCGAACGCGGCAGGCTGCGAAGCGAGAGGTCGCAAGTTTCAATCTTCGTGACGCGTTTCGGTGTTTCCTTATTTTGATTTATTTTCCTTTGTGACTTTTATTTATACATACACTCTAAGCCGAAATTCGGCAAAGTTGGACTATCTGCAGTCTTTAAACCAATGGACGAACGGTTCGTCCAACAGGGACTAAATGTGTGACAATGCGTGTCTTGCGCAAACGCCCGGCAATGAAGGGACCAACGGGGAGGGCAACTGCGCCGCGATCGCCTCCTGTCGATGCTGCACTGCAATGCTCGGCGTGGTCGGCGATAATGAAAACAAGTTATATACGCTATACGCCACTGTGAAAGCGAAGTAATACGAAACAAACAGAAGATGTCATTAGAGGCAAGTAGTACAACACGCAGTCAGTGCACACAGCAAGCGCCCTCGCGTTTCCACCATGCCGGCACGGGCGGGCCGAAACCGAGTGAAAATCGCCGAACACGGGCAATGCGGATAACTCGCTTCAATGTGCTGAATTAGTTCGAACTACGGTGAACACTGACAATGCTAATAAAGGTAAGCTGTTCATCAGCGGTCGTGTACCTACACAGTGACCACAAGTTCAAAGCGATATATAGGAAAAGTAGGCTTCATACGTCATCGGTATCAAGCGGGCTGCCGGTGTGAGTGCATTGCCGGCACAAGCGAAGGAAACGTCGCGTACAAGTTCACAAAAATAGTAGCTCAGACAAACTTATGTCTTTTTATCCATGCGACAATCGTTATCAAAAATCCAACGTGTAGGCGATCGCGGATACGACTAATCGTGCGGCCAGCGGTACACAGGTTGTGCCTTACCAGCACGATGAAAGAACCGTGCCTGCGAACGGTCTCGTCGCTGAAAGTATGCAGATATCTACATCCCTCGTTAAGACACAGCGAACATGGGGCACTTACCTATTGTTCATTTGTGACTATAAAATAACGTCGACGAAAATCTCACGCGAGCCGCATGTTGCGATCGCCGGCGGTCGTTTAGCCGTACTCGTCGTAAGCCTAGCGACGCCGTCGGCAAGCCGACACGGTATGGCATCGGCGGGGCGCCTGCGGCTGCTTCGCCGGCTTTTCCGCACAAGCGCCGCTGCTATGTTTGTGTTTGCGGACTCGTGCGCCAGCACTGAAAACGCTGGTACGGCCGACATGATCGAATACCAGCTGATAATTCGTATTCTAGGGCTGGAGGCATGTTGAAGATTAGATGGATCCATGTTAAAAGATCGATGCGCATCGGTGCTACGAATAAGCCCATGTAAATTTTCGCGTTACGGTGTCAATATTTATTGTTTTCTTAAGCAGAGTAAAAGTCGCCCACTGGCACTAGATGGGAGGTCAAAATACTGTGCTATATATACCCGAGAGTCTGTTCTCTGTATACAGTACGGCGCGGGCAGTCAGTGTTTACGGTGTTTTACTTTGAAATAATAGTGCGTATGTATGTGTGTGTGTGTGTGTGTGTGTGTGTTGCATGAATAACATACTATGATCTTCAGTGCTGATTAAATTGGAATAAACATAAAATATACTGCACAAACGCAGTGTCGCCATATTTTTTGTCATTGGTCCAGATGGTTCAACTGTTAGTCTCACTGGAGCATATTACTGGGGCCAACATTTAAACCAAGTGGAGTAAGTGCTTGGGGTAACAGTTGAGCCCCAGCAGTTATTCCCGCAGTTAGTCCAAAATTGGTTCAAAATCTGTGGCAGCGCATTTAGACCCCTAAAGGACCAATGGCATACCCCACTTTAGTCTTTTTCGGCTTAGAGTGTAGATACATATGCGTAGCACGGAGATGACGGCTACGGCAACAACGCACTGGGAAGGTCTATGTACGTGCTGCCGGAATGAAGTATGTACTTTAATAATTAGCATAGAGATTGCTGAAATGCTGTACACACGCACCATCCATACATTCGAATGACTGACGATATATAGGTTCAACTGGAGGTAGCCAAACCGGTAAACGATGCGGACGCAACTAAAATTTACCAAAGTGGGAGCCTGTCAGTATTTTTTCCATGCTCGAATTTCAGTCGTTTTCATCGATATCTCTTACAAGATGAGGCTGCCCTGAACAAATGGTCGAGTGAGATCACTAGTCAGTTATGAAGACACAAAACATAGCTATGAACATATACGTAATCAGCCCTTTTACATAACAGGTTTAGGTTATAACATGAATATAAGTCCGAGAATCAGGCATGGGTTGCGCACGCAAAGAGGTTTTCTTGGTTTTATAGCATGCATTGAGCACGCAATTACTGACGCACCTTATGAGTACGTGAAAGTTGATGAATTAGGGATCACTGTGTTGCTCTGTATCTGGTGCCTTACGACTAATGCCTGTTGTTTGATGTATCTCAGCACCCTACTTTTTCTTAACACTGCACTCAACTGGGCAGGGGTCAGTAAAAAATGCCTCGAACCCAGTGTGTTCTAGGTACCAAGGCCAATGCTAACTTGTAGACCTGAAAAATCACTTCAGAATCTTATTTCAGTTGACGTGGCTTCTCTGTAGGATAACAGGCCTACGGTTTAACGAAAGCGGGTGTGCCCATGAAAGAACTTAAAAGAAATGCGAACGCGCGCTGTAGTGCATTTTAGCGCTTCTCGGGTCTATGATATCAATTATCAGTCTCCTCAATAAAGGTACTGTGAAAGGACCAGTGAGTAAAAAAAAAGCAAGGAGAAAAAAAAAGAAAAATACCATTGTGACTTTGCCTGCTTATCAGATAAATGTATATAATATCTGCATCTCACAAGTATTTACCTACAAGGAAGACTGCTGGAGGTAAAAAAAAAGGAAAAGAAAAAGAACAGATGTACCTTTGAAAGAGGCTTTCAATAGTGCTTAAACCCTTCTTTTTAGCCGCTTAAACCGCAAGGTGGGAAGATTAGTGCAACAAGAACGGCAACAATAAGGGCACGCAGTCCAGAGGTATTCGGCCCAGAAAATTCGAAATACAAGACAAAAAGACGTCAATATTAAAGTCGTTTTTTGAGGGGCCACACGACGACATCTGACTCACCACTATAGCGTTGCAAGATGCTGCCAATAAAATGATCTAAAAAGACCTACACAGGGGAAGCTTGCACACCAATGTTGCCTGTTTGATCATTCGCGACGATAACGCTATTACACAGCCGCTAAAAACGTGGCGTCGCACACCCCACACTCCGAGAAAAAGAAGGAATCCATAGAGTTTCCTAATATAAACTAGATGGAACTCTGGCGCTAGTGTCTATGGGAGCTGCAACGCACGGCGCTTCAGTGAGCACGGGAATGATGGGTAGTACACACATTTGTCTAAACTTCGCACTTCTGGCCTGCCTTTGGCCCCGTGTGTGTTCGTGTGGCTTGAAGCTGTTTTCTCACGAAAAAAAAAAAAACAGCAAATGTTCAGCGATTGCGCTTCACCACCGTATTTTTTTTTTTCGACTTACCTTTCCAAATTGGGTCGCGAAGTTCAAAAGGGTTGAATCTTTCTTTCAAAACAAATCCGAAACACAGCAGTAAACGAAGCCGCAAGTATTCGCCGCCCGCAAGTATGAAGACTAGGCAAATGTGTGGACTACACATCATTCCCAAGGTCGCTGAACGATCGCAGCGCCAGAGTTCCCTCTAGCTAATTTTAGAAAACTCTATGAGTGAAACCAACGAAAATTCGTCGAGGTGAAAAAAAAAAAACAGTTGCCTCCTGAAGGTCCCCACACGCACGAGTGCACAACTTGTGCAAAACGAGGCTCATCAAGATTCGGACAATGAGGAAAACTTGCATGTAATGGCAAACCCCGAGTGTGCATTCCTCTATGCTCGGGTGCCACAGGCTAACAAGCAGGCAGTGCCCCACTCATGTGTTCAGGTTGCGCACATTTTATTTTAAATGAAACTATTTGATTCCGTTAGTAAAAAAAGCACCACGGACGACACTTCTACCACTTCAACAGCGACAAAGAGGGTACCACGCATGTGCGAAACGAGGCAGCTTGTAAACGTATACACAAGCAATCGAGAAGAAAGAGATGGAAGTCTTTCCTATGAACAGAAATCCGAAACATGCAAGCAAAAGGGCACATTATAAATCGAAGCCCATGTAGTATTGTTGTCCGAGGCTTCGTTTTCTCTCTCTCTCTCTCTCTCCTTCTCTACCTATATCTATCTTTCCTGCATGTCTTCCCTGCCAAACGAGGCGACAAGCGTTCCGCCTCTCCAGGGGGGGGGGGGTAGTTGTAAGCCTGCTTTTTTCCTGTATCGTCTGTCTCATTGCGTATTTGTGCACGCATATAAAATAGTAATTCATTGAAACTCTAAAGCACCTGTTTATCTTTTCTTTTGTTTTTCTGTTTTGCGATGAAATTCACACGTGCCATAAAATTCACATGAACTGACAGATTATTCTGGCAACGCAAAACTGTCAGTCAGTTCTCATTATTAAATTATCACATTCCCTCGTATAAAGTTTTGTTATTGCACCGTTATCTCTGTCTGTCATTCTCAGCGCTAACCGCGCCTACACTGTCCGAAAAGCTTCGGGACTGCAGTAGATTATTTTCTTAAGATTACGCCACTTCGTGAACATTACAGTTTATTCTAGAACCTACGGTACCGCTTGCGATAATGCTAGATTATTCGATGGCAAGGGCGCAAATGACGACACGCTTCGCCGCTTGTCAGTCGATCTACGGCCGACGCTCTCCTCGCCACTATCAGTGCCAGTATCTCGCTGTAATCTGACGTTCCTTTGACGTGGCCACATGTTCGGTCGAAATGAACAGTTTCGACTTGCAGTCTGCTCTCTTCGCTCACTTCACGACCCGTGACATCTGGTGGTGGTGCTGGGTATCGGTTTCAGTACCTACAATATTCACACATATGTCGTAAATTACGTATTGCAAAGGAAAATGAACATACTATCACATGTCAGCGCTGCCGTTCTCCTGGTGGTGTCACTGACGGCAGCGCTGGCCACGCGTCAGGGTCAATGTTTCTTGCGTCTTTCTGAGGATGCTTGTTGTTGGCACTTGTTGATGCTTGTGGTGGTGAGTGCGTGATATGGCGTATCGGTGTATCCCTGGCCTTGGCAGAGGATGTCCTAGGAGGTTTCCTATGGCCCGAACGCCGACGCCTCACTTTGGCAGCAGCCTCCCTCTGGGTAGAACCGTCTCTGGCCATCTGCCTCAGCACTTGCATCTCCTTCTTCACATTTGGGCACTGCTTTGATGACGCCTCGTGAGGACCTTGGCGATTGCCGCATTTGCGATGTTCTTCCTGGCAGGCTTCCGTGTTGTGCGACTCCGAGCATCGGGAGCACACAGCAGAACTTGTGAAAACAGCACTCACGTGTCCTTTTTTACAGCACCTCCGACACTGAAGAAGTTTCGGCACGAACGGCCGTACTGTGTGTCGGAAATGACCAACTCTTACTTGAGTTGGAAGGCTGTCACCCTTAAAAACTAGTTTCACGCATCGTGAGTTCCCGAGACGGCGGGCTTGCAAGATTATAGTAGCTTCCGTCACTGGTTTGATTAGAGTGGGAAAATCAATATCGCTGATAGAGGTGTCGACGTCGTAGATAACGCCTGCCCTAGAGGCCTTGCCATCTGGTATGAAAGAACGTACGTTGATGTTCCCGAGCACATTCACCTTGGTCAATACGTCGAGAGCAGTACGTTGCGTAACGTCTATCACCAGAACATTCTTGCGGCCATTGATTCTCACGTCTGTTATTTGTCCCGGAACGAGCGCCTCAAGTGTCATAGACGTGACCTGGCGATTAAGTCGGTTCATGCTGTCAGCGGCATTCAGCGGGACAAACAAAATAGTGTGAACCGGTGGCTCTTGAATATTCGTGGTGGCCTTACTTTGGGAAGAAGATGTCGTAAGCAGCCTACTCTTCGCCTTGTGTCTTGCCATGGGCACAAAGTCACTTTCATCCGAGCTCTCATCACTGGCCGTAGAGTACATCAGCGTGTCCTCACTGTCTACGTCACTTGGGTGGCCGGAGCGCTTTCTTAGAGTGGCCACAGACGACGCGGAACGTATGGGTGGAGGCCCTGGTGATTCTACGTCCATTTCCGCAGGCATCTTCCACTAGCACCAAAGAAAACGAGAAAAAATAACAGAGACTGAAACCAGCGTTCCACTCAGGAAAAACTTCGTCTTCGTCTCCACTGATATCAATTTACTGCAGCGTCTATGACTTGCCGGGCACCGGGGACAATTCACCAAAATGAATGTTTCGTCTTTAACCCACCTAATGCGGCCTTTGTCAACCCCACGACCTCATGAAATATATGCGTGAAAAACACATGAGATAAGAGAGTTCGAAGCTGCGCTTTGTCGCGTTAACATCTGGGCCATTCATTCGTATTTGTTGTGGCTGTCTGTATCAGTGCATGGTAAAGGCTTGACCTGGACCAATTAAACGCAGTCACCGCTTTTCTAATTAGTCACGTGTAATACTTCCTTCTTTTTGAATTAAAAAATTCTTGCTGGTTCATGACGTGCTGGCTTAGGCACTTGTAGCTCCTTTATTTGCATGTTTGTTCATTCAACCTCCAATTTGCCGGTGCTAGAACTCGTACAACTACTTGAGCCAAGATTCACGACTGGAAGTCTCAAAATTTAAGTGAGGCTAAATAGCGTTACAATAATCAGGGCACCATAAATTGAGCCTATAAGAAGCGCTTCAGCGTTATTGCGCGTGCGTGATACGCAAAGGCATTCGAGGTTCGCTTCGATCACGGAATTTCAGACACACACGTGCTAGGCCTATCTAACACATGCCGTAGAATATTTGCATACAGTATTTGACATGAATTATTGGTTTCTTCTTTAGTTCGCTATCAACTAGAATCCTAATATCGAGCATTCGTAAGCTCTGGAAGACTATATGTCATCTAGAATAAATGACAAAAAAGTAAGTATTTAGTTTATGAGTTAAATTCTAATTGCTCACGTTTTTACAGATTACCAAAACCACTGACAGTGCTGGCAGAGCTGGTGGCAACATATTGTGGCGTTTTATCCAACTTCAATACTCTTGCGAGAACCACTAGTCCCGTAACGGTGCATTCACATTTGAGAAGCGAAGCCAAAACATTCACATTCATTCTGCCCTTGTAGTGTAGGCCTACATGCCGCCACTGCTTTCGCTACTTTGAGATTTCACTTCATTTTGCCCAGTCAGTGAGCATTGAATTTCATACCGAAGTCTAGTTATGCATGCAAAGCACGGAAAAGAATTAAACTGTCTGCACCTTTTCAAACGTTCCGCCGAAAGATACACCAGGCAGAAACGACACGATCGGACACACCGGCGACAGTGGATTCGGCCGGCTGCGCGAAAGCGAGGCACGTTGGGCATGCCGAGTCAATGCTGCTGCACCTTCTTCCAGTGTTCTCGGTCATCGTAGTCGAAACCAGGCTCTCAATCAAAGCGTCCTTGTAGCTCGGTTTTGTCGTGTTGCACGGGCGGGTACAGTTTGCGTTTTCGCCGATTCGAGCCACCACCGACGCTTTTGCCGCTACGTTGAATATGAGGCTCGTTGTATATGTATACTATACATCACGTGGTTTGAGCTGGTGCAGCCAATGCCGTGAAGTGGAATGGCGATGCGCTGACGCGTGGCACAAAAATCGGTCTGGAACATGGTGCAAGAATACTTTAGGAGAGCGAATGCCGCGTAGCAAGCGCTTGGCGGGGAGGGACTGATTATGTTCTCGTTTGTGACATGCCGATAGATGGCTGGTGAGTATGAGGACTGTGGCGGGCTGCTGGCAAATTCCGCAAAGCACATCCGGCATATGGGCGACGATTCCCAAATCTGAGAAAGTCGTGTTATCACGCGATATCAACCACGCGACACGCATAGAGCGGTGCGGCGAAAGAGAGGGCGATAAAGGAGGAGGTTGATGGCGCGGCGAGGGTATTGTATCTGAGGTATAGCGCATCCAGGACTGCAGGACTGGACAGAGAAGATGACGCATAACACATACACAGCGCTTGTGGCGACGATAAATGAGTGCCGCTGCTTTCCAACGTCACAGGGCTTTTCTACACCGAGAGGTGGGGAGGAAGCTGGGGCAAAGTTCGTAGCGCCATCGCTCGGGTTCCTTGCGAAACAGAACATTATCGGGCAGCGGATATTCGCGGCGTTTGCTCACCTAAGGTAATCCTGCACCATGGCCTGGGACCATTTTTTTCTTTTTTTTGCATCGGCCATGTGGCGTGGTTTTCCGGCCGCTTAGGCGGTGATTACAAGTGAGTTTTGCCACTTTCACTTCCTTCAAGGCCAAGGGTGAACATGCCCCAAGTATTTTCGCCAAAACGAAACCGAATGTACTGTAAGTTACTAATAAAATCACAGGACGCTTGAACTTTGCCTTCAAGAGTAGTTCGTGATAGCGTAATTGGGCCTCGTGCGCATTCACTTCCGAACTGCTAACCTGCTTCAATTTTCGGTGCATGCCGTGAAAACGAACGAACGTAAGATTGGCTGTTTGAAAGTATCGTTAAAGGACTGTTGCAAGCAGAGTTGTTAAGGGCTCGCTACGCCATAAATATTTCTTTTGGGCATCAGCAAGGGTCTGAATCAAGTCAAGCCAAGTCAAGATTCTTAACGATGTGGTGCATACCCACGCTGGGGTATTGAACATCACGTTGTTCACTTTGTCACTGGTTCTGCTGCTGCCGATTATTTAAATATGTCCAAGCGCTTTGTGAATGATGGGCCTTTAAAACACCCACTGGTTGCTCAATTCACATATTTTGGGGCTACGAACGGTTCTACACTGAGTTGTATTGAACCCCGCCGTGGTGGTCTAGTGGCTAAGGTACTCGGCTGCTGACCCGCAGGTCGCGGGTTCAAATCCCGACTGCGGCGGTTGCATTTCCGATGGAGGCCGAAATGTTGTAGGCCCGTGTGCTCAGATTTGGGTGCACGTTAAAGAACCCCAGGTGGTCGAAATTTCCGGAGCCCTCCACTACGGCGTCTCTCATAATCATATGGTGGTTTTGGGACGTTAAACCCTACATATCATGAGTTGTATTGAAAATTGAGACAAGTTGGTAACAATTATTTTAAAGGCGCGAAAAACAGACAGAGAAGCAGGAAGACACGTGACAAGCACAGTATTTCTTGTTCTCTGTCTTCGTTTTTCATGCTGTTTACATTAATAAGAAAAAAAAAACGATTCTACACTTTTGCTACGAAATATGTGTTGCGTTGAGGAGGCTTCTTCTGCACATCACATTTATACAGTGCTTTGTCCAAAGTAGTTTTAGCAAACCTCATAGCTCCGTGCTAGACCACTTGCTTCCCACGCAGGTGGCATGGCTTCAATTCCCAATTGAAGGCTTTTTTGTTAATTTTGTTTACATGTTTCTTTTTATTTTCACTTATAGCCAACGACGCCGACACCAGATTTTGTGCAGTACGAGCTTCTTAATGACTTCGCATTAATTTAAGTGGTAGTGTCTGACAGCAACGATTAAGCAGATCGCGTGAGTCACCAAAATATTAGCTTCTTCTATCTTTGATTGTGTTCTGCATGATTAAGTGCCACAACTTTTCCTATGACCCGAGAAACGATAAGAATCTGCGGCCGAACTACAATTATGTATTGATAAAACATTTCTGGTTTGTGTTATCGACCGGCGGTCTCGAAGGCCACTACAATAAAAGTTTTTTGGCTGCAAAAAGGCTGCATGTCGTCTCAAGTTTTTCCTCTGACGAAACAAAAGCATGAGGTGGATGTAGCCTTTTGATAGCATAGGTCGACGTATTTTGGACTACTGTTTTTTCAAACGATCGTTCCCAAAGAGGCAGCACTTTTCTGAAAGCGAACACCTGCCCGAGATGATCCCAGTTTCAGCATGATCACAGATGCACAATTCTGAAGGGAACTTCGCGTAAGGAAACGCGTGAAAGAAAACCAGGTACTACCGACTCTTCTGACGAATCTACTGACACACGAAATAGAGTTTGCGCATTGCCTTCGTTGAAGCTAAAAATGCTGGTCAAATGGAATTCAAGGTAAACAATTGAGTTGAATCGTTCATACTCCGAATGTTTAGGAAACGAGATGCGTAGGTATGCAGTGCGTTATTCAATCGTTATTCTTTTTTGTAGACTTTCTGTATAGCTGCTGCGTTACCGAAAACATATAGAAGGCGTAGATGCTGCGCTGCATCTTGTTATATTGTTGTGCTCACGCCACTTCTCACAGAACTCTTTCGGGACTGTCAGGCCACGAATTTTATTTTGAGGCATCGTAAAGCTCCCTATATCATATCTATTGACATGTCCAACTTAGCAACCTAATTCATGCCACTGAAATGCTACCAGAGTTTCTGCTAAATGAGCAGCCAACATTTCTGCTGAACTATAAAATAAGGGCTTTGAGCTAAGACACTAATAGAGTGGTACAAATTTGGCACAGTTTGGGTTCCTAATTTTATGGCTGTGTATTATTACCTATCAAACACTCCCGCCTCTATAAAATATTGGTGGTTATGCCTCCTACAGAACTGAAGTATGTTTTTATTCAAATCATTACAGATGTCTCGTTTTTTCAGTTACATTGTATCAATTTGCAACCATGCAATCTAAAACTATACGTTGTTATACTTCTCGCGAAGACGTGGTTCAAGCTGGGTAGTTTCGCTGTGCTTAGGTGCTAAGCATCGGTGCTCCACAGCACCACAGATATCAGGATTCGTGCGTGATTACCATGGTGCATGCCCCCAATATAATTCGTCGTACCGATCACCGAAAGGGTATACAGCCCATCCAAGCCCTGCACAACAGAGCCAAGGTCGCACAGACCAACATGCGCTCATTGGGTAGAAATTTTATAGCATAGACGGTAGACTGAAAAACATTGCAACCAAACAAAATGTTACAAAGAGTAAATCATCGAACTAAAGACTTTTCTTCTTCAACTGCATATAACTCAATAACAGCGATAACAGCAGTGATAAAATTAAAGCAGTGATGAATGCCGAGTTCGCAATAAATATTGTCACGGGGTCATGATGTGTAAACGAACGCGGCAGTCAGAGTGTTTAAGACGAAACTGTATTGTGGCCGGATATGGAAATTCAGACTACAACAGTGCACACTGTACAATAATATCGGCTAAACAGAGAGTCGGCCGTCGATAAACTGATCGTCGTTGGGACGTGCCGTTTTTAATATGCCTCACGCATCAAATTTTCCAGTCTTATCTATGGTGGTCGCACAAGCTCTGGGATAAGCTCTGGTTCGCGTGCCGCGCGCAGTCATATCACAAAACCATTTACTACTCTCGCGAAACTTCTGCAACTCTGAGGCATTGATTGATTTGTGGGGTTTAACGTCCCAAAACCACCATATGATTATGAGAGACGCCGTAGTGGAGGGCTCCGGAAATTTTGACCACCTGGGGTTCTTTAACGTGCACCCAAATCTGAGCACACGGGCCTCGACATTTCCGCCTCCATCGGAAATGCAGCCGCCGCAGCCGGGATTTGAATCCGCGACCTGCGGGTCAGCAGCCGAGTAACTTAGCCACTAGACCACCGCGGCGGGGCCAACTCTGAGGCATGGTCTGCGCCGAGCATTGCTGACAGTTTTTGTGTGCGTGAATAGAATACCGCAATACTGAAAGAAGAAACACACGTGGCAATGTTTATTTGTATGCATATTAAAATAACCAACTTTGGAATAATTTTTGCGTCCTCTAATGAACTGTGCCCTTTTGCAATCGATGAAATTCCACGGAACTACGTAAACAAAAGTACGAGTAAATAATGGGGATGTACCCCCGTTTGTTGTCTATGGTGACCCGCAGGTCGTGCGATTGAATCCCGGTTCCGGCGGCTGCATTTTCGGCGGAGGCGAAAATGCCTAAGGCCGGTGTGCTTAAATTTCAGTGGACGTTAAAAAAACCCCAGGGGGTCGAAATTTCTGGAGCCCTTCACTATACGGCGTCTCCCTTAAACAAACAGTGGTTTTGCGACGGTAAACAACAATAATTACTGTAATAATTAGGTAATGGCGATAGTTAAGAGTGCTCTTGCTACCTGTGCTGCTTTAGGGAATGTTTTGTTGCTTTCGAGCAGTCTTCAGTTTAAAATACGTGACGCTTTTGAGGGCGAGTCGTACGGTTAGCGTAAAAGTCGTGCTCAGTCCCACAAACACTATCGTTGCAGGACGGTGCCTAGCTGGCGCGATCGGCTTCCAATCGACTATATGTACGTGAGTGGAAGTCCTATTTCCTCTATGAAAAACAAAAGAGAAAACATTATGATGGGGGCATTGCGAAATGCTAGGTATATGAAGAACAACAGGTCAGCCACGCGCACACCGTGCTTCACTTGATCCGACGTTCCCTATTGGGCCAATGCTCCTTATTGGCGCGTCGTGTACGCTTTGCTACGTGGTATACCGACGAGCAGAAACACACGAAACAGGGCGCTACGAGAACCTGTGAGGTGACGTCGGCAATTTTGATTTTCTTGAGTCTCTACTTGACCCGCTGGCCTTAACTGCATTACCATCTTCATTACCACCACTATCCACCTTCACGACCACCACCACAATTGCCATGAATGTCCCTCGTTTTGTTTTATTGTTTATGAGATTCAGGATAAGTGGAATAAGGTCCGAGGATATATAAGATGACATTTCCCACATACGTGCCAAGTTCATTGTAATGACGAAAACAAAGCCTAGCTACACACTGGACTCAACGAGGTGCTAGCCTCTTTCATTATGCAAGCGAGTATGCATGTCTCCTTTTCGCGACTAGATTCTTAGCTTAGAATAACCTACATTAGCGCTCGTGCCACCTCTGACAAGGAGAGTTGACACACCAAGTGTCGCACGTTTTTCTGTCTCTTCATCTTTCGCGTTTTGCGTCATTTGAAGTCATGGCTTTGTGGCGTCACTGGAATCTTTCTTGGCGTGCGAGAAAACAAGAGGCGCAGAGCAGCCTTTGCGGCCAGGACGGCGATATTATTTGTATATGATATTTGTTTTGCATTCTTTGTATTTTTAACATGAAATTGTTTTATTCCGAAAAAAATCAGAACTTCACGGACGTATTTCTGTCACAAATATGATGTTGGTAAATATTAAAATTATATAAGGAGAGCTGGGTGGCGATGCGTGGCATCCGCTGCTACTCTTTTCTTGCACAATACTTGTCATCGCGAAATACAAAACAAACACAAATCTGTACAAATGCACGAAGTAAAACACTGACGCACTCAGTCCAGGTGCACCAGCTCAAAGGAATGTTCACTGAACACTAACGTTTACAAAACACATTTATTGACGCAAATGAAATTTCTAATCAAGAACGTGGACTTTCACTAAAATGTTGTCATAGCTGAAAATGTTCCTTGGGAATTGTCTCCTAAATGTCGCGCAGTAACTGCCCCAATTATGCTTTTTGAAACAATTCTCTGCTAAAACGAAAAAAAAAAACACAACAACGTTGTAGCCAAGCATTCCGGTTAACAATAACACGAACAGTATTCCATCAGCACTTTTGTGATACTTGTTCTGATTCCTCTAAAATTGCACTACTGCATGCACCGGAATAGTGTGCCAATTTCTTCTTTGCCATGAAAAAAGGAAGAGAAACTGCACGCAAACAGACGAGAAAGCAATAAACTAGAAGAGAAAGTTCCACCGCCGAGAATTGAACACATGACCTCTTGGTACACGACGATAGGCGCCCGGCGCTCAACCATCTACGCTACGGACGCTTTCTTCTTTTTCATATGTTGCCTATGTCAATACTTACAGCACATACATGAGGCTCCGCAAACGTGCCTTATATCTCGCGCGCATTCTCGTATGGTGCTTTGTGTTGGCGGTGCAAGGTGGGGCGAGGTAAAGTGTCATCGTCTGTGAGAGGTGAAGTGCTGTCTCACGTTGCATAGGTAAATCGTGATTAATAATGACCGAGTACATTGTAATACGAGGGAAATTCTAAAACACCCACTGTTTGTCACGCATTTTGTCTTGTGTGACGCCTGGAGCGACTATACACTCCCGCTACGATATATCTGTTATGACGCATTTTGTGGTCATGCGGGACGCGTGTTTAGGTTCTTCCTGCGACAAAGTGTGAAACAAGGATAACTTTGTGGTTGAACGCTTCCTTGCCAAGAAGAAACTTTGCTTTAATCCACGCGGAGCCTTGTTTTCACAACATCATTATAAACCATTGTTTCTAGGTTACCTTACGGCTCTATCATTTCATACCGCTGAAGTTTAGTCTCCATTCCTAAAATGAACCTCAAGTTTTGTTATCTTGGAACTTGCAGCGTGATTATACTCACAGTTATTATTGTATTGGTCATGCCGTCTTTGTTGCTTGCAATGCAATATAAATGTCTTGGGGCAGCATTACTCAGCTGCTGTGAATGATGTTTACGCAACGAATTCTAAAGCCGGTCGTAAGAATATTTGAATGGCGAGAACTCTATGAAAGCTGCAATTGAGCTCAACAGAATCACACCAGGAAGCCCTTTGTCGCGGCGTAGCTGCTTAATCATGAAAGCTAACTTTTCGGTCACATTCCCAGAATTTGTGTTGGTATAACAGCTGTGTTTAGTTGAGGATATCAACAAAGTTCAAGCGCGAACTGTGACGGTGCCATTCCTTCCCTCTTTGTTCCTTCGCGGTCGAGTGCATGCCCCAACTAGCTCGTTTCTCGGACCTACTTTAGTTGAGAATCAGAGTCTAACTAGTGGTCACATCAGACGCGCGGCTACTCTACACTCAATGACAAGGATTTGAAATCTCTAGCATTTTCATCACGATCCTTAGAAAAACGTACAGTGATGTCATTTCTACCTGTTTCGCAAAAGTACCGAACATCGGCAGAACATCTGCTGGTCTCACGCTGTTTGATATAATTCAAGAAGGTGCTCGCAAACGCGGCGACTACCCGTGTCTGTGTACGCAGAGTAGAAAAAAAACAATGCAAGCTTAAGAAAAAGCGTGCAATCTCATCAGAATTCAGGAAACAATGCAAGAACAAGCATAAGGAATCCGAGAAAGAGACGGAGACCGAGAAGACAGAAACAAAGTGAGTTCATATAGGTGCAGCCGAGACAGTGATAAAACAAAAGGACTGACAAAAATGTGTAAGGGCCAAAAATATGCGTAGCACCTCTCGGCCTGGGGTCATTTTTCTTCCCTATTTTGGCTCTTTTGTGTACTGTAATCCATTTATCTTCCTCGTTTTCATTGAGAATTACAGTTGTTTATTCAAATGTTTGTGTCCCTCGCTACCGAAAGAAGGTAGGCGAAGTGAAGGCAAACGGGCACGGCCTCGCATTCATGCATTTTCATGAGAAATAACGAAAAGCGTCTGCTCGCATGGGCCCGATGTTGCGAGGACGAAAGAAGAAGAAGAAGCGTATGATCTGCGCGAGTGGTGTTGTTCTGCGTCTCCGTTGTCTTGGAGTACGCAAACGCAATGTTTCGTTTCGTTTCGTTCACGATGGGGCGGGCGAATGTTGTGCGGAATGCAGAAAGCCACGGTTCGTGCGAGCGTAAGAAACATAATGGCGTCACATATCAGTCTAAAGAAAATAAAACTAGTCAGCACAGTGCCCAGCTCATTCTTCTTACTGTTGCACCTATAACCAATCATTCTTCTTACTGTTGCACCTATAACCAATCAGGGAACGAACAACTCGGAAGACTTTTTTACTACTTTATCATCATAGAATTTGTGACGATGGTAGCAGGGTTGAGTCGTAGTAACCAGGGAGATCAATCAGGGAACCAGGGAGAGCTTGGACGGCAACTACTGCACTTGGACATTTCTCCTGCGGATGATATACAGTTCACGCAGATGAGATTCGATAATTTTTTCCGAAGAAGTGAACTAGCATAAACGCACCACAAGTCGCAGACCCAGATTTTGGTGGCCCGGTATACACAAAAATATTAATTACACTGCAATGCAAATCGATTATCATCGACTTGCCGCAGTAATAAAGATCCTATCCACCAGCAATGCGAGACATATTTTTTTCACCTTTGTTCAGGTGGTTTAGCACATGTCAAATTTACAGGCAAGCAATAGAGCTGTGCATCTGACGAAAAATGTTTTGTAGGTTTCGCTTCGCTACAGTGATGAGTAAATTGTTCGTTGCGAATGATGCACGGTAGCCTTAGCAGACTTGTAATTCTTAAAATTTGCCACTTGGCCGATTCTTTTCAGCCTATAAGATTAAATGATTTTAGCTCTCCTTGACGACAATCAAGGAACCTTGAGCCAGAAGCCGACGTCGCTTCGTGGGTATTGTTGAAGGACCATTTATTAATGTTAAAACTCGACCTATAACAAAACCCGTAGGACGCATCTTAAACCACGACCTTCGCGCCATATTAGTGCTAACGAGAGAGAGAGAGAGAGAGAGAAATAAATAAAAGGAAGAGACAGGGAGGTTAATCTAGAAGAACTGGTTTGCTACCCTGGCAAAATAGACTTTAAGCAAGTAGACTTAACTAGAAGGAGGTTATCTGATTGGTGGCTAAAGTCAAGGCACGAGTGAAAATTAAACTCTTCACTGCAAAGTACGAATCCTCAAACTCACTTTTTAAGGAAAAAAATAAATATAGTTTTGAGTTCATTAAGTATTACGGCTTGGTGGCGCTAGCCACCGCCCGATCTAAAGGGTACAGCCATATCCATCCATCCATCCATCCATCCATCCATCCATCCATCCATCCATCCATCCATCCATCCATCCATCCATCCATCCATCCATCCATCCATCCATCCATCCATCTATTCATCCATCCATCCATCCATCCATCCAACCCGACGTTCCACATCGCGAGTGGGTAGAGACATGGCCGCTAAATAAACAGCGGCGGTGGTGGATAAGTAGACCACTTTTCAGTGCACCGCTGAAGCGCGAATGACTCGCAAAAAGAACACGCACATGATGACCACGAACTTATAGTGGTCCCACCTCAACACGTGCAGCTTGCTGCTCGACCACATGGATGCTCTAAAAGAACACCCAGGTATACGAGCGTGAACTAACAACTGCCACAGTTGTTGCTGGTTGTTAAAGCGGCGCACTGTAGCCCAACGTTCATAGAACTTTTCCCCTTGAAAACTGAAACTCCTGGAGTGAGCTTTCTGACTTCTGCCGCAAAGTGTCGTTCGACGCCTTGTGTACCCGGAGTTCCACATCACGAGTGGGTAGAGACACGGCCGCTAAATAAACAGCGGCGGTGGTGGATAAGTAGACCACTTTTCAGTGCGCCGCTGAAGCGCGAATGACTCGCAAAAAGAACACGCACATGATGACCACGAACTTATAGTGGTCCCACCTCAACACGTGCAGCTTGCTGCTCGACCACATGGATGCTCTAAAAGAACACCCAGGTATACGAGCGTGGACTAACAACTGCCACAGTTGTTGCTGGTTGTTAAAGCGGCGCACTGTAGCCCAACGTTCATAGAACTTTTTCCCCTTGAAAACTGAAACTCCTGGAGTGAGCTTTCTGACTTCTGCCGCAAAGTGTCGTTCGACGCCTGGTGTACCTGGCGTTCCACATCGCGAGTGGGTAGAGACACGGCCGCTAAATAAACAGCGGCGGTGGTGGATAAGTAGACCACTTTTCAGTGCGCCGCTGAAGCGCGAATGACTCGCAAAAAGAACACGCACAAGATGACCACAAACTTATAGTGGTCCCATTTTAACGCTTGCAGCTTGCTGCTCGACCACATGGACGCTCGAAAAGAACACCCAGGTATACGAGCGTGAACTAACAACTGCCACAGTTGTTGCTGGTTGTTGAAGCGGCGCACTGTAGCCCAACGTTTATAGATTTTTTTCCCCTTGAAAACTGAAACTCCTAGAGTGAGCTCTCTGACTTCTGCCGCAAGGTGTCGTTCGACGCCTTGTGTAGAGTGGGTAGAACAAGGAAAACTTATTGATCAGGCACTACCAGCATTAATGTACGCAGATGATATAGTGCTATTGGCCAATAACAAGGAAGATTTGCAGAGATTGATGAACATCTGTGGTAATGAGGGAGATAGGTTAGATTTTAGATTCAGTAAGGAAAAATCAGCAGTCATGATTTTCAATGACAACGAAGGTAGTGAGCTTAGGATACAGGAGGTCACGCTAGAGATAACAGATAAATACAAATATCTGGGCGTATGGATAAGCAATGGCACCGAGTACCTGAAGGAACACGAAATGTACGTGACCACTAAAGGTAACAGGAATGCAGCAGTGATGAAAAATAGGGCACTGTGGAATTACAATAGGTATGATGTTGTGAGAGGAATATGGAAAGGGGTCATGGTTCCTGGGCTGACGTTCGGCAATGCGGTCTTGTGCATGAGATCAGAAGTTCAAGCAAGATTAGAAATTAAGCAACGTGGAATAGGTAGGCTTGCTTTAGGAGCTCACGGGAATACACCAAATCAGGGAGTACAAGGTGATATGGGATGGACATCATTTGAGGGCAGGGAAGCTAGCAGCAAGATAAAATTTGAGAAGCGATTGAGAGAAATGAAGGAGGAGCGTTGGGCTAGGAAGGTTTTCAGCTACTTGTACATGAAGAATGTCGATACAAAATGGAGGAAGCGAACCAGGAAGTTGACTGGTAAATACTTAGAAAACAGCAGGTGGCCAAACCAAAAAGAACTTTCGGTTAAGAAAAAAGTGAAGGAAACGGAGACTGACATGTGGAGAATGGGCATGATTAGGAAGTCCGCAATAGAGATCTATCGAACTTTTAAGCGGGAAATTGCCAAGGAAAGGATCTATGATAATACTCGGGGTAGTTCTCTACTGTTTGAGGCAAGGACGGGAGTACTGCGAACCAAGACATATCGGGCCAAATGCGAAGGGGTAGACACAGTATGCAGTGCGTGTGGAGAGGAAGAAGAAACTGCCGAACACTTGATAATGTTCTGTAAAGGGCTTCACCCTATAGTTCAGGATGATGGCACAGAGTTTTTAAAAGCACTGGGGTTTAGGGACCGGGAGGGCAAAATAGACTTTAAGCAAGTAGACTTAACTAGAAGGAGGTTATCTGATTGGTGGCTCAAGTCAAGGCACGAGTGAAAATTAAACTCTTCACTGCAAAGTACGAATCCTCAAACTCACTTTTTAAGGAAAAAAATAAATATAGTTTTGAGTTCATTAAGTATTACGGCTTGGTGGCGCTAGCCACCGCCCGATCTAAAGGGTACAGCCATATCCATCCATCCATCCATCCATCCATCCATCCATCCATCCATCCATCCATCCATCCATCCATCCATCCATCCATCCATCCATCCATGCATCCATCCATCCATCCATCCATCTATCCATCCATCCATCCATCCATCCATCCATCCATCCATCCATCCATCCATCGATCCATCCATCCATCCATCCATCCATCCATCCATCCATCCATCCATCCATCCATCCATCCATCCATCCATCCATCCATCCATCCATCTATTCATCCATCTATCCATCCATCCATCAAACCCGACGTTCCACATCGCGAGTGGGTAGAGACAGGGCCGCTAAATAAACAGCGGCGGTGGTGGATAAGTAGACCACTTTTCAATGCGCCGCTGAGGCGCGAATGACTCGCAAAAAGAACACGCACATGATGACCACGAACTTATAGTGGTCCCACCTCAACACTTGCAGCTTGCTGCTCGACCACATGGACGCTCTAAAAGAACACCCAGGTATATGAGCGTGAACTAACAACTGCCACAGTTGTTGCTGGTTGTTGAAGCGGCGCACTGTAGCCCAACGTTCATAGATTTTTTCCCCTTGAAAACTGAAACTCCTGGAGTGAGCTTTCTGACTTCTGCCGCAAGGTGTCGTTCGACGCCTTGTGTACCAGGCGTTCCACATCGCGAGTGGGTAGAGACACGGCCGCTAAATAAACAGCGGCGGTGGTGGATAAGTAGACCACTTTTCAGTGCGCCGCTGAAGCGCGAATGACTCGCAAAAAGAACACGCACATGATGACCACGAACTTATAGTGGTCCCACCTCAACACTTGCAGCTTGCTGCTCGACCACATGGACGCTTTAAAAGAACACCCAGGTATACGAGCGTGAACTAACAACTGCCACAGTTGTTGCTGGTTGTTGAAGCGGCGCACTGTAGCCCAACGTTCATAGATTTTTTTCTCCTTGAAAACTGAAACTCCTGGAATGAGATTTCTGACTTCTGCCGCAAGGTGTCGTTCGACGCCTCGTGTACCCGGCGTTCCACATCGCGAGTGGGTAGAGACACGGCCACTAAATAAACAGCGGCGGTGGTGGATAAGTAGACCACTTTTCAGTGCGCCTCTCAGGCGCAGTTTCCAAAGAGAAACAACACCTACGGGCATTCCTCAAAAGCGCGCCCTTCAGGCAATCTCGCAGGTGACATACACTGTACAGGCAGAAGAAGCTCAGAGTTCTGCATAGCACCAGCGGTAGATTGTACATATACAGAGCTCATCCTTAGCATTCTACGGCACTGGTGAGAAGTGGCCGCGAACGCGGCAGGCTGCGAAGCGAGAGGTCGCAAGTTTCAATCTTCGTGACGCGTTTCGGTGTTTCCTTATTTTGATTTATTTTCCTTTGTGACTTTTATTTATACATACACTCTAAGCCGAAATTCGGCAAAGTTGGACTATCTGCAGTCTTTAAACCAATGGACGAACGGTTCGTCCAACAGGGACTAAATGTGTGACAATGCGTGTCTTGCGCAAACGCCCGGCAATGAAGGGACCAACGGGGAGGGCAACTGCGCCGCGATCGCCTCCTGTCGATGCTGCACTGCAATGCTCGGCGTGGTCGGCGATAATGAAAACAAGTTATATACGCTATACGCCACTGTGAAAGCGAAGTAATACGAAACAAACAGAAGATGTCATTAGAGGCAAGTAGTACAACACGCAGTCAGTGCACACAGCAAGCGCCCTCGCGTTTCCACCATGCCGGCACGGGCGGGCCGAAACCGAGTGAAAATCGCCGAACACGGGCAATGCGGATAACTCGCTTCAATGTGCTGAATTAGTTCGAACTACGGTGAACACTGACAATGCTAATAAAGGTAAGCTGTTCATCAGCGGTCGTGTACCTACACAGTGACCACAAGTTCAAAGCGATATATAGGAAAAGTAGGCTTCATACGTCATCGGTATCAAGCGGGCTGCCGGTGTGAGTGCATTGCCGGCACAAGCGAAGGAAACGTCGCGTACAAGTTCACAAAAATAGTAGCTCAGACAAACTTATGTCTTTTTATCCATGCGACAATCGTTATCAAAAATCCAACGTGTAGGCGATCGCGGATACGACTAATCGTGCGGCCAGCGGTACACAGGTTGTGCCTTACCAGCACGATGAAAGAACCGTGCCTGCGAACGGTCTCGTCGCTGAAAGTATGCAGATATCTACATCCCTCGTTAAGACACAGCGAACATGGGGCACTTACCTATTGTTCATTTGTGACTATAAAATAACGTCGACGAAAATCTCACGCGAGCCGCATGTTGCGATCGCCGGCGGTCGTTTAGCCGTACTCGTCGTAAGCCTAGCGACGCCGTCGGCAAGCCGACACGGTATGGCATCGGCGGGGCGCCTGCGGCTGCTTCGCCGGCTTTTCCGCACAAGCGCCGCTGCTATGTTTGTGTTTGCGGACTCGTGCGCCAGCACTGAAAACGCTGGTACGGCCGACATGATCGAATACCAGCTGATAATTCGTATTCTAGGGCTGGAGGCATGTTGAAGATTAGATGGATCCATGTTAAAAGATCGATGCGCATCGGTGCTACGAATAAGCCCATGTAAATTTTCGCGTTACGGTGTCAATATTTATTGTTTTCTTAAGCAGAGTAAAAGTCGCCCACTGGCACTAGATGGGAGGTCAAAATACTGTGCTATATATACCCGAGAGTCTGTTCTCTGTATACAGTACGGCGCGGGCAGTCAGTGTTTACGGTGTTTTACTTTGAAATAATAGTGCGTATGTATGTGTGTGTGTGTGTGTGTGTGTGTGTTGCATGAATAACATACTATGATCTTCAGTGCTGATTAAATTGGAATAAACATAAAATATACTGCACAAACGCAGTGTCGCCATATTTTTTGTCATTGGTCCAGATGGTTCAACTGTTAGTCTCACTGGAGCATATTACTGGGGCCAACATTTAAACCAAGTGGAGTAAGTGCTTGGGGTAACAGTTGAGCCCCAGCAGTTATTCCCGCAGTTAGTCCAAAATTGGTTCAAAATCTGTGGCAGCGCATTTAGACCCCTAAAGGACCAATGGCATACCCCACTTTAGTCTTTTTCGGCTTAGAGTGTAGATACATATGCGTAGCACGGAGATGACGGCTACGGCAACAACGCACTGGGAAGGTCTATGTACGTGCTGCCGGAATGAAGTATGTACTTTAATAATTAGCATAGAGATTGCTGAAATGCTGTACACACGCACCATCCATACATTCGAATGACTGACGATATATAGGTTCAACTGGAGGTAGCCAAACCGGTAAACGATGCGGACGCAACTAAAATTTACCAAAGTGGGAGCCTGTCAGTATTTTTTCCATGCTCGAATTTCAGTCGTTTTCATCGATATCTCTTACAAGATGAGGCTGCCCTGAACAAATGGTCGAGTGAGATCACTAGTCAGTTATGAAGACACAAAACATAGCTATGAACATATACGTAATCAGCCCTTTTACATAACAGGTTTAGGTTATAACATGAATATAAGTCCGAGAATCAGGCATGGGTTGCGCACGCAAAGAGGTTTTCTTGGTTTTATAGCATGCATTGAGCACGCAATTACTGACGCACCTTATGAGTACGTGAAAGTTGATGAATTAGGGATCACTGTGTTGCTCTGTATCTGGTGCCTTACGACTAATGCCTGTTGTTTGATGTATCTCAGCACCCTACTTTTTCTTAACACTGCACTCAACTGGGCAGGGGTCAGTAAAAAATGCCTCGAACCCAGTGTGTTCTAGGTACCAAGGCCAATGCTAACTTGTAGACCTGAAAAATCACTTCAGAATCTTATTTCAGTTGACGTGGCTTCTCTGTAGGATAACAGGCCTACGGTTTAACGAAAGCGGGTGTGCCCATGAAAGAACTTAAAAGAAATGCGAACGCGCGCTGTAGTGCATTTTAGCGCTTCTCGGGTCTATGATATCAATTATCAGTCTCCTCAATAAAGGTACTGTGAAAGGACCAGTGAGTAAAAAAAAAGCAAGGAGAAAAAAAAAGAAAAATACCATTGTGACTTTGCCTGCTTATCAGATAAATGTATATAATATCTGCATCTCACAAGTATTTACCTACAAGGAAGACTGCTGGAGGTAAAAAAAAAGGAAAAGAAAAAGAACAGATGTACCTTTGAAAGAGGCTTTCAATAGTGCTTAAACCCTTCTTTTTAGCCGCTTAAACCGCAAGGTGGGAAGATTAGTGCAACAAGAACGGCAACAATAAGGGCACGCAGTCCAGAGGTATTCGGCCCAGAAAATTCGAAATACAAGACAAAAAGACGTCAATATTAAAGTCGTTTTTTGAGGGGCCACACGACGACATCTGACTCACCACTATAGCGTTGCAAGATGCTGCCAATAAAATGATCTAAAAAGACCTACACAGGGGAAGCTTGCACACCAATGTTGCCTGTTTGATCATTCGCGACGATAACGCTATTACACAGCCGCTAAAAACGTGGCGTCGCACACCCCACACTCCGAGAAAAAGAAGGAATCCATAGAGTTTCCTAATATAAACTAGATGGAACTCTGGCGCTAGTGTCTATGGGAGCTGCAACGCACGGCGCTTCAGTGAGCACGGGAATGATGGGTAGTACACACATTTGTCTAAACTTCGCACTTCTGGCCTGCCTTTGGCCCCGTGTGTGTTCGTGTGGCTTGAAGCTGTTTTCTCACGAAAAAAAAAAAAACAGCAAATGTTCAGCGATTGCGCTTCACCACCGTATTTTTTTTTTTCGACTTACCTTTCCAAATTGGGTCGCGAAGTTCAAAAGGGTTGAATCTTTCTTTCAAAACAAATCCGAAACACAGCAGTAAACGAAGCCGCAAGTATTCGCCGCCCGCAAGTATGAAGACTAGGCAAATGTGTGGACTACACATCATTCCCAAGGTCGCTGAACGATCGCAGCGCCAGAGTTCCCTCTAGCTAATTTTAGAAAACTCTATGAGTGAAACCAACGAAAATTCGTCGAGGTGAAAAAAAAAAAACAGTTGCCTCCTGAAGGTCCCCACACGCACGAGTGCACAACTTGTGCAAAACGAGGCTCATCAAGATTCGGACAATGAGGAAAACTTGCATGTAATGGCAAACCCCGAGTGTGCATTCCTCTATGCTCGGGTGCCACAGGCTAACAAGCAGGCAGTGCCCCACTCATGTGTTCAGGTTGCGCACATTTTATTTTAAATGAAACTATTTGATTCCGTTAGTAAAAAAAGCACCACGGACGACACTTCTACCACTTCAACAGCGACAAAGAGGGTACCACGCATGTGCGAAACGAGGCAGCTTGTAAACGTATACACAAGCAATCGAGAAGAAAGAGATGGAAGTCTTTCCTATGAACAGAAATCCGAAACATGCAAGCAAAAGGGCACATTATAAATCGAAGCCCATGTAGTATTGTTGTCCGAGGCTTCGTTTTCTCTCTCTCTCTCTCTCTCCTTCTCTACCTATATCTATCTTTCCTGCATGTCTTCCCTGCCAAACGAGGCGACAAGCGTTCCGCCTCTCCAGGGGGGGGGGGGGTAGTTGTAAGCCTGCTTTTTTCCTGTATCGTCTGTCTCATTGCGTATTTGTGCACGCATATAAAATAGTAATTCATTGAAACTCTAAAGCACCTGTTTATCTTTTCTTTTGTTTTTCTGTTTTGCGATGAAATTCACACGTGCCATAAAATTCACATGAACTGACAGATTATTCTGGCAACGCAAAACTGTCAGTCAGTTCTCATTATTAAATTATCACATTCCCTCGTATAAAGTTTTGTTATTGCACCGTTATCTCTGTCTGTCATTCTCAGCGCTAACCGCGCCTACACTGTCCGAAAAGCTTCGGGACTGCAGTAGATTATTTTCTTAAGATTACGCCACTTCGTGAACATTACAGTTTATTCTAGAACCTACGGTACCGCTTGCGATAATGCTAGATTATTCGATGGCAAGGGCGCAAATGACGACACGCTTCGCCGCTTGTCAGTCGATCTACGGCCGACGCTCTCCTCGCCACTATCAGTGCCAGTATCTCGCTGTAATCTGACGTTCCTTTGACGTGGCCACATGTTCGGTCGAAATGAACAGTTTCGACTTGCAGTCTGCTCTCTTCGCTCACTTCACGACCCGTGACATCTGGTGGTGGTGCTGGGTATCGGTTTCAGTACCTACAATATTCACACATATGTCGTAAATTACGTATTGCAAAGGAAAATGAACATACTATCACATGTCAGCGCTGCATGTCCTTTGCCGCGCTACAGTGATGTTGAAGCAATGACTACACATCAGCGCATATTGAGAAAACACACACCGAGATGTACGCATAGAGTTCTTTTTTCGTGGGATGGGGGTCGTCGGCTGGCTGTATACGTTCGGATTCCTTCGATCGTGTACCGCGATTTCGGGGTCAAAAGCACGCTACACCAGCGCTCGTCGCAATCCATCAAAATCCAGTCAGTCATAGCTGGGTTTACGTAGGGTGCACTGTACTTCACTCTCAAGCAGTGTCGATATTATAGGCCACTCCGTATTAGGCTTGTGTTCTATAAGCTTGTGGGCGTCTCTTGTTGCTACGGCGTGTCATGCAGCCACGGCTCGACATAGAAATGGCTGTGCACCACAACGGGTGAATCCTACGACTCGCTACCAGTCAAATAAAAATGAATGAAGCAACAGTTAGCCCAACAAAATACCAACGACGTTAGTGTAGCCGATACACCCTTCCTTACATGCCGTATATTGAACTGAAACCAGTCATGCAGGGCGATGGCCAAAAAAACTTCTCTCAAAGCTACGCATGCTTCCCCCCTCCTCAGTTTTCGTTTTTTTTGGCTCTTTTGTGGGCCTCCGACATTCTCACGTCCATGCTTTGACATTTTAATTAACTTCTCCACAACGCTTCAGTGTTCTTTTTTTTCGGTTCGTGATTGGTTATTTCTGAGGCGAATAATGACTGTACCCGAACACTTTGAAGAAGTGCATGCTTGGACATGTTGCTTGATATTCACTATTATAGTGCATAGTCAGAACAAGGAGCGAAAAGAACTTTGCTCATCTCGATTGTTTTAGCAATTGTTTCTAAGAAATGGTGTGCTATGTAGAAGTCATTCGAAGTAACGGCAACAGCACCTTTAATAAATTCAGTCAAAAGTCAGCGTTCTTTCTTGCCTCACTTCATTTCTTACTGTCTTTCTGAAGTGTTAGATCGCATGATAATGCTTTAATAATGTTCCATGAGGGCCACACAAAACGTCTCACCAGTACAAGCAAGACAAAGCTTGCACGTGTCCCTGCAAACCTAAACATAAAACCAGGTGTGTAGGAATACTGCACAATCAGAAATCAAGAAAGTGGCCTTTTTCCACTTTCTTGATCAGATATCATATGATTGACCAGTTTCTTGATCAGAAATCAAGAAAGTGGTCTATTTTTTTAAATTCATAAGGTACGCGGAAATGCAGTATTTTACTATGAAGTAACTGGGAAATTAATAAGTTTTATTTTTAAAATTGCTTGTTACACCACTCATACTGTAATGTGGTTCCAGCCAAGTTTGACTACGAAGGTATCAAGAGAAGGCTAGTATTTTTCTTGAGATAGAAAAAGTGTAAATATATTACATTAGTTGAAGAACGGTTCATACAATTCACGATGCAGTAGGTAATTACCTCTGGTCCAGAATGCACAAAAGTGGTTGTTTTAATAAAAAAAAATGGACCAAATAATAGCACAAGGAAGAAGATAGATGTTAAACGATTGCCGAAAAGAGGCTTTAGCTGAAATTGAAATTTGTATTCTTAGCACCGTGGTGTTTCCCTTGGTTATGTATGAATGCAAGGTGTGGATCTGGAGGCACAAAGGAAAATGCGCGTTAGCTATGGCGCTAGTTTTGAGGACCCTTCGACTAGCAAACGAACAAATATCATATCGTCTGGATTGTCATTTAGAATCAAAGCTACTGAATCTGAAGCCTTATCGCCTCCACTCCGTCAACCTTTCCATGGAAGTGCTCCTGAGCAATACGAACGCCATGCATTAGAAAAGTGCTTAGGTCAGCTTGAAGACGTCACGCTAAACTGGCTTTTGCATACCCGTTGTGTCACCAGGAGTCGACAGTGGCTTGACTCTAAACGACACCAATAATTATTGTTTCATCGCTCTTGGTGTTAAAAAAAGTTTGACACCTATTATTTCACTTTTATTTTTTTTTCTCTTATTGCAATGGCTCTCCATCTTTGTCAGTAACTTTCCAGGGGCTGATTCGGGCTGGAGAGAGCAAGCGAAGGCTGGCGGGAGGTGATCGATTTGTTTGGCTACCGAGGTCACCGCGTTAAATCGCGATTTGAGCTCCTCATTTTCCACTGTGCTCGAACGTCGCGACACAGGGAAGCCACCGAGAAATGACCCTTGCCATACCGAAGGTGCTGCTGAGCTATGCAGCAAAAGCAACTATCTCCTGTGACCCAGCATGAGAAATGAATCCGCACTGTCTATTGCAGCCAAGGTCCATCCCCTCATTCAATATTTATTCCACCTTCGAGGGCCTGAAGACGCTATTTGTTTGCTGTAAGCCTCGCCAATAGCAGGTGAGGCACGTGCCAGCGGCCAGCTTGTATGGCTGTAGGAGTTAACACATTTCGGCGCTACGTCGCAAAAATCAAGATAGTAAGCCATTATTACGGTCACTAAACATTTTGCCGTGTCGAGGTCATTTGGTCGTCTTATCTCGCATATTAATAGCTTCAAATGTGGTGTAAAAGAGAAATAAGTATTTCTTTGCATTCATCTATGTTTACCTGTGCACTTTGGTTGAACGGATGCTTGGGCGAGTTACAATAACAGCTTGTCATTGAATTCCTTCCACTTCTAACCTTCGAGCGTGGGGAGTATTCTTCTCGTTCAGCGCGAAAGATTGTAACGGCAGCAGTAGCGTAGCCGACAATGTTTTTCGGGGGAAGAGGGTTTTAACCATACCTAAATACGTATGCTCTTTCATGCTTTTTTGCTTACGCATGCATATATACACAAGCAAAATTCAAAGCATCTGAGGGAAGGTTTAGACTCCCCCTTCCCAACCCTTTTGGCTACGCCCATAAGGGGCAGCTGGCGGCAGCAGCAATGGTGTCGCATAGAAAGAGCGAGACGCTATCTGTTCACGAGAATGGATGGGGTGGCGACATCGGTTGCACAGCCTCCTCCATCCGATCGGCGGCTGACAAATCTTTTGTCGTCGGGAACTATGTGCTCAACCACGTATAACTCTGTGACATCGGCTACATATATTGCTGTCGCCCTAAGTCAACTGAGCTCCGATGGTGCATTACCTCGAATCGTCTGGCAGTCCGTCAATGCTTGCGAGCTCCACTCTTGCCTCGCACATGGATTCTACTGTGCGAAGGGAGTTTCCATCGCGTGATAATTTTTTCTCCGAGACCCCATTTTATCATGTTAACCACCGTGTTGAAACGGAACCCGTTCGCAGCAGCGTGTGTTCCATCACATGTCTACGATAACAAAAAATTACCTCTCGAATAACAACAAAATTTAGCGGATTTAGATATTTAGTCGGTTGTTCGGTGGGTCAGTCGGTTATTCAGGAAATCTCGCAAGATTCGGCAGGAGTATTCGGTGCAGGGGTTTTACAGGGTGCTTCAAGAAACGTGTGCAATATTATTGAAAAATTATAAAAAGGAGCACCTGCATGCTACATGCGGCGTTCCTTTTACTGTGGCACAAGGTATCTTCAGATGCGCACAAACATTATTACAGCAGCTATCACAAAACTGCATATATAACAATTAATTTCTAAACAGTGCAAAATAAGTGATAGAGTCATATGGCTGAATTCGAGTTATTCCTGGGAATATGCTACAGCCACATCAATATTTTTGAAAGGCAGCCACTGGTAAATATGCCAGAGCATGGCCGTATTACATGAGTCCTGGTCTCATACACAGCCTTGCCTAAGACAACACCAACTCTATGTGAAATGGACTAAATCTAGCTGACATTAACAAAATGGAGGAGGCGCTACGTGAGATATAGACGCCATTTGGCAGTGCCATGAGAAAACACCAGCTTGTGCAAAACCCAGGGCCACTGCCGCGTGGCAGCACCATATCATATGCAGAGGGCTTTTTTGTGCATACGTCGCAGTTTCAGCGCATCCTAAGAAACACTAGTTTTTAGAACTACGCATCTATCTATTTTATAGTAAAAGAAAAAGCCACCTAACACTCAAGTATTGATGTCGGCCCTCAGATATGCGTAATATTTTCCTTTTGATCGATAATTTTCACAAGTATGAACGCAGCGACCATTTCAAGATGACAGGGCGTTAAGCAAGTGCTTAAACCTTGAGCAAGTGGCTGAACCACGTGACAGACACAGACAGACACACAGATAGACATACATACATACATACATACATACATACATACATACATACATACATACATACATACATACATACATACATACATACATACATACATACATACATACATACATACATACATACATACATACATACGTACTTACGTACATACATACATACATACATACATACATACATACATACATACATACATACATACATACATACATACATACATACATACATACATACATACATACATACATACATACATGCCAAAATTTCTACGTTCAAGTATAAAAAAACACGTCTTTATAATTGCAAGACCTAGCGAAACAGCAAAAACCAGTACTACATGCCCACCCATCCACATGGCTGTCTCTTTAGCTTCCTACCTCCAGTACCAGCTACGCATTTTTAAAAATAATTTTGGAGACATGTAAATGCTGCATAATACCTTGGTCGGATGGCCATTTCGGTACCGTCGTCAGAAAAAGAGTAAGACAGCTTTGCCCTAGGGTTGAAAAGCCTGAAGGCAGTGCAAAAGCAGGGCAGGCTTCTTTCATTGTCTCTGGTTTTCACTTTATTTCTTCCTCTATTTCTTTCTTGTTCTCTTTTTCAGTCTTTTTAAATCATTTCTATTTATTTCTATTGTTATTCCCACTTTCTCCTTTCTTTGTTCTTCGTTTCATCCTTTTTCTCACTATTTCCACTTTCATTTCTCTCACTTACTAGTTTTTATGTCTCATGCTGCTTCTCTCTCACTCTTTCTTTGTTTCTATTTGTCTATTTATTACTCTATCTGTCTTGCTTTCTCTATTGCTCCCTCTTCTTAGTGTTCGTTTTTCTCTATCTCTTTCCCTATCTTTCAGTGCATTTCCATGTTTGTTGTGTTTTTATTTTTTTCTTTCTTTTTATGTCTTTCTGTCTCTTTCACGTGTTAGTTGACAGTTAACTCAGGCACCTGCTGTGGACGGTTGTGCGGCTCATAGAGTTTTCTAAAATTAACTAGAGAGGACTCTGGTGCTGCGATCGTTCATTCACCACGCGAATTATGGCTATGACATCGATTTCTCCAGTATTTGTGCTTGCGGGCTGCGAACGCACTTGTGGCTTTGTTTATTGGTGTGTTTTGGTTTTGTTTTGAAGGAAAGAACAAACCGCTTTTCACTTTGTGACCCGATTTTGAAAGGACAAGCCTAAAACTTTGAGTTCGTGAAGCGTAACTGCCGAATGAATATTTGCAAATTGTTGTTTCGTGACAAAGCAGCTTCAAGCCAAGCGAAGCCAGAACGAACATAAAGTACGTAGACAAGGCGAATTTATGTCATACCTATAATTCCCATGCTCGCTGATGCGCCATGCACTGCAGCTGTCACAGACCATATTGCCAGAGTTTCCTCTAGTGTACATTTAGGAATATCTATAGTGCTGCTACGCGCCACAGGAATACTCCTGTGGTGCGTAGCCACCTGAGGCGTGTCGCACGGTGGGGCACACGTTACCGATAGCACAAACAGCTTCACTGTAAAGAGAATGAGAGAGCGGCTCATGATGATGATGGTTTTCTACGATAGACCGCAAGATTTTGACAGCTTAAACAGCATCGCCGTCAAAAGGGCCCTTGACAGGAGAAGCTTTATTAGAGAACGAAAAGGCAGAGGTCGATGAACTCGCGTTTTACCGAAAACAAGCCGACCATGCCAACAAGGCTCGTGGCAGAGCAGGCCTGTCGTGGAAATCGGGTAGGATTTGTGCGCCGCACTCATTCTTCGGCCGGCGATGCCCATTCGAGCCTCGCGTTTTGTTCTTCGTCACAAAATCGATTCGTTGCCAGCCAGCTCCAACTAAGCGACCCCCTACAATTCGCTTCCAGACTGTATGCGGGCGCGTGCAGTGTTGTGGAACCTACGAAAATCAGCTCCAGAAGCTGGGCCACTCGTAGAAGTAGTTCGCACGTAGCTGGCATCCACTGCATATTTTGGCTATATTATTACTGGTCTTATTATTACTACTATTGGTATCGTTAATAATAATACCAATTCAATTTTGCGTTTTAAACTAAACAGGCACATCATTTGTAATTTGACCACTGTTGTAAAGAAAAGCTCTGAATTCGCCCATGGCGGCTGATGTAGAATACGCCCCGCCCTTTGTACAACTAACATAAAATTAAAAAAATCTCGTAGCTTTATTTTGGCTCATATTCTAAGTCCGCAAGTACTTCAACAGGCTCCCAAGACTCAGCTCTTCCAATACGTTTTCAGTGCATGGAATGCATGCTAAGAAGTCCAGAAACGTCGCCCGCCGGCACTTCGCTGGCCGGGCACCACCTAGCTGGTTGTCAAAAGCGGCGACTGACCACAATATTCTTACCAGAAAGAACGTCCTTACGCCGGGATTATCGTCTCCCGGGAATCGGCTCTTTGGGAAGCGCACCCTTTTGTGACAAAGGAGACTCACCCCCCTGGCCTGTGACGCCATACCTTACAGTGACTAGCCATAACATGAAAATCATATCGTGTATGTTATGAATATCATGATTTATATTTCATGGTCTTACAGCTCTTGAGGTAGTTTCGGTCACATGACATGTTGCAAAAGTGGTATATGACATGATTGCATGGCGAACCCAAGTGACAGACCCTAACGTGGAAATCATGACATGCATGTCATGTAAATCATTACGCCACGCTCACAGTGCCCTCGTGGTCATTTCGCTAGCTTCAGTTATACGAAATTTGGAATTACGAGACGTCAATGAATGACGGAGTTATATGGCACTTCCAAACGTGATAATCAAGACATGCGTGTCATGTAAAATATTACTACATGATACGCTCATCGTGCGTTCGCGGATTGTTGCGCTTGCTTCACATATACCGAATTTGGTGTTACGTGACGTCATAGGATGACGAAAGTATATGACTGGTGCAAACACGATAATTATGACATTCGCGTTACGTAAGAACATGACAACATACCACACTCATTATGCGCTAGTGGCCGTTTCGCTAGCCTTACGTGTATCAAAATGGGTATTACGTGACGTCATAGGATGACGAAAGTATATGACTGGTGCAAACACGATAATCGTGACTTGCGTGCCATGTATGAGACATGACAACATACCACACTCATGATGCGCTCACGGCCATTTCGCTAGCTTGACTTGTACCTAAATGGGTATTACGTGACGTGAATAGACGAAGGCAAATGATACGTCCAAACATAATAATCATGATATGCGTGCCATGTAAAACATGACTACTGGCTACGTGATAGCACGCTCGCGGCCGTTTCGCTAGCTTCACATATACCAAATTTGGTATGACGTGACCTGAATAGACGTCGAAGGTAAATGACACGTCTAAACATAATAATGACGACATGGAAGTCATGTACAGCATAATTTATGTCCGCCCCGCAACATTGTGCAACATTGTGCCAATTTTAAAGTGACATATAATCTTTCCTCATTCGTGCTTCGCATATCATCGATTCTCACTGTGTTATGGATGTGCCAATTTTTCGTGTGCTTTAATTATCAGCTTATTTATGTTTTCACTTTTTTAGATTTTCTCGTCTGTTAATTGAGTTTTATATTTAACTACCCAGCTTGTTAATTTGTGTCCGAGCACTTTCAGTATGTACGCATTCTTGTAGAGCACCTTTAGAAAGCACTTAGTGAATTATGCCCTGTACATTACATCTTGCGACGGGTCACGGCGGGCTAGCGGTTACATTTGGTGCACGATTGCTGACCCGTATAACTCAGGTGAACGAATTCCGGCCACGACCGCCGTATTCTCGACCGAGGTGAAAACTCCTGACGTCCGTTAACACTGATGCAGGCGCGTGTCAACTAAATTCAGGTGGTCCAAATCTCCGGAGCCTTCTACTATCACCTTCATCATATTGTTATTATAACGCCAACCGCCATAACGCTAACAATTATTATTACACTTCGAGCCGAGCCCTTTTTTTCATGTCACAAATAAAGATTGTGGAATAGTAAAATACAGAAACAAGAAAACACGTAAGATTGCCCTATAACGCACAGCTCCCGTGCTGCTCTCAAAAGAAGGGTGAAGCATGTATGAAAGGGTGCTTCCGCTTGGTTAACTCAGTCAGAAAACAGAAAACTGCGTCCGAATGCGGCGTGCCCTAAGGTGCTGCTTCTTCTTTCTTGCACGTCCTGTTTCAGTTTGCTATTGCATGTAGGGAATGGTGTTTGAGGTGCACTAACATCATGTTGGGCTAATTGTTGCTGGCTTCATTTTTAGTGGACCGCTGGCGAGTAGCGAGGTTTATTCAATCTTGTGGCGCCTATCCATTCATTATGAACCACAACTACATGACACGTCGTGACGACATAAAACGCCAACGAATCTAGACAACAAGGCGCCTCACACCTAAAAAAAAAAGAACGCTTCATCAAATTGCTGCTTGCACACATATCTCGTGGACGTACTTTTCAACTCGAAAACAAAACAAAACAAACGTGAGACACATCGCATAAGCAACAGTTGATTAGGTGGTTTCTGAAGGTGGTCTACAACTATGCGTTCATACTTTCAGTCAATAATGAAAATATTGGGCAACGAAATACAAACACTCAACGAGTTGGATGTCATGAAACTTGTCGCACAGCTATTTGCAAGCAAGCGAGCGTGTGAGATTTGTCAGGGTGACAACGTGGTGTCGAAAATCTACAGCCTTATTCGAAATGCGCACGGTTACTAATGACTATGCGGGCGTTGGTGCTTAGCCTCGTGCTTACGACACTTGCCTAGAAATAGCGGGTGCCCGAATTCGAACTCCGCTTCGCCAAGTAAAGTCATTTCATTGTTATTTATACTTATTTCGCCTGACCTCCGTAACGCCTACTACTTCAGGTACTATTACAACGAGGACGATGGCACAGTGTCTAGAGTAAAACAGCTATACTGCAATAGCAGTAAAATCTCGTTGATTTGAACTCGCTTCATTCAAACTTACAGTTAATTAAACTCCTAATTTAAACTGAAGCCCCGTTCCTTAAGCAGCCCTGTGTATTTCTATGGGGGAAAACTTACGATAATTTGAACAGGTCGGTATCCACGACAGTTGATTTGAACTGGCAGGCCCGCATTTATTTTAGCTCCACGCAGAAGTCGGTCAAGAGTGATCACAATATGTTGCAACACCGAAAAAAACTAAGTTTAGTAGAGATTTAAAACAACCAAACAGCAGCATTTTTCATAGGATCAGATTTCAGATGACGCGCTGGATCTCCTGGGCAAGCTACGAACTATTCTCATGCAGTCGCGACGGAAGAAGCGCAACCAAATGAGAGTTACTGATTATTCCTGTTCAGTTAGCCTTATTCTAGTTCAGACAACACGCCGGGGAGTTGCCAGTTTAAGCACAGACAGCATGCTGCAGCTCATTTTAAGCGTGACTGTACGTACACTCTGGTGAGTGCGGTGTTCAACTAAACGGGCATCGTGCGGACACGGTAAATAAATTACGAGAAAAACTGGCACAGCATCTTCGTGCAGCACGTCACAACTTTGATTATCATACTTTCAACACAATTTAAACTTCCGGTACCCAAGAGACAGAAAATGTACAACGTCATACCTATTCCCAAGATCAATACACTCCAGCCAGCAGGTATAAACGTTTCTAAGGGAGCTGCTCAATTCAGTCAAAATGGTACATACACAACAATACCCAATGAGATTTAAGCCCTCTTTTTAGAAAATTCATACCTACCATTGTTGAGTGATGCTTTCTCTGACAACCTTAATTAATCGAAACATCTAACTCCCCATCCTCCCACTTCTACATTTCCGTTTTTTTTTATCGGCGGAACACCTCTTCTCTTTCACTCACTCTATTCGACACGACTGCCCCTCACCCCTCTCGCCACCATAGCTGCCCTTTCCCTCTCTTTAGTTCTGGTTTAAGAAGGCAAGTCCACATGTTCAAACGTTGGCTCGAGCCCACAACTCCTGCCTATGAATTTTTTGCTTATTATGACCTGCCAATCATCTTCATGGAGTCACGTGAAGTCATACCAATATTGGTATAGGTCCACTTAATTCAGTGGCCAAGAGAGCACAAAGTCATAGGTGGCTTCGACAGACAGACAGACAGACAGACAGACAGACAGACAGACAGACAGACAGACAGACAGACAGACAGACAGACAGACAGACAGACAGACACATAGATAGATAGATAGATAGATAGATAGATAGATAGATAGATAGATAGATAGATAGATAGATAGATAGATAGATAGATAGATAGATAGATAGATAGATAGATAGATAGATATTGAAATAATTGTCCAGGCACGCACACTCTGAGCTTCGCTTGCCCCCTTTTTTCGCGTTGGCGACGCTACAATAGAAGAAATAACAACGGATTATAATCACAGGGTCGATGACGTTGACATCCTTAGCCGACATGACTAGCTTTAAGAAGGGATCAAAAAGAAGCACAATTAGACAAGGTTCGTTTACTATCAGACGAAGGAGAAAGCGCGTATTGAGAAATAAATTCAACAGAGAGGAGCTGTTTTGACGTTGCCGCAAGACAACCACAGCAGCCAATAATCGTGGGTGGCCCGCCGGCTGAGCTAGTTTTTTGTTTGTTTTTTACTGGGAATTATTTTAACTTTGGGCGTAAGAACAGATATGTGTACCTGCGCCACAACTTCATACACGCCCTCTGTCGAGTGATGAGCAGAGCGTTATCCATGGTAAATACCGTAAGCTTGCTGAACTTACCAACATTTCTATCTGTAAACACGGTTGTTAATTATACACCAAATTTAGTTGGTAAATTACTTCTGGAATTTTGTCCCAGAACTGCTAATAATTAGCCCTTGAGGGAGCGTCTCTCAATACAGCGATATGGAAGCTATAAGGCAGCGAGTCGAATTTCCATGAACTGCGCGCGTGATTTGATAACGCACCGTTCTAGGCTTTACGAGGCAGCTCGAGTTCAGCGGAACGGAATGGCTTCTTCGGGACTAACTCTCCCTCGTACATTATCGGCGCATATGGCCGAGCTCCCGAGTAGATTGGCTCCACCACACGGCGGCGCTGCTCGCTCCGACAAACAGCGCCGTCGTTTCCTCATATGGAAGAGCACTCGCTGCACAACTTCGATTTTGCTTTGCTCCTTCCTCGCGTAGAGTCTCTCCATCGACGCCGCCCATTGGGCTCCCTGCTGTCTCACTTGAAAAGACCTAACCCCCTGCCCTTATGCGCCCGCATCGTGGGGGCTAGAAATCAATTTACAATACTCTACCACCCGGCTCACTTCGTCTTCGTTCAAATGCCAATTGGATATGGCCCTCCACTTTCAATCGCCGGGTGGACAGAAAGGCAGAAAGTGGAGAGGGGAGAAGTCCCTCTGCCCGAAAGTAAAATATCCAGAAAAAGTGGGCCTGACGCTGTCCACTTTGTGGTTCTAAAACAAAACACTTTTCTTAATGTTCCCATCTGTCCTTAGACGTTTTCAGTAGCCGTCTATCAACAGTAGTGGGCAGCTGTTCGCGAATGTTCTTTTTTTGTGGTGCCACTGGAAATTGCGCTTTTCTTTCAGACAGGGTATTGCAAAAATGTTGCGTCGACTTTTTCTTTCGCTGCATTACTTCTTTGTATTGTTGCCTAATACGTTACCCGAAAGGTGAAAACCGTTCGAAGCACTTTGCAACCTTGGTTACAAACGTGAAAGAGGCCAACAATACTTCCGTTTAAGTACTACGTCATTTAAGAAACAAAAGTATTGGCCTCTTTCACGTTAAGTTCCTTGAAATTGTATCCAATTTATAAACAACCCACTGATGTGGGTAGATTCAGGTTCTGGAAGTACGTAAAAGATCGAAGCATTCCAAATTGTTTGTCAATTAACTGCTTTCAGATGTGCCACCCGCTGGAGATCCGTAATGGTGGGTGAGAGCACCAGAGCAGTGAAGCAGGAGAGCATTCTGCAGCACCCAGACTGATGGATTCATACAACGTAAAAATTAGTGCGTGGTTTTTCTCACTCGTCGCAGCCACACAACATTAGCTGACTAAAAGGCGCAAGAACTGTCGTATGACAACTAAAAAAAAAGATTTCAAGCCCAGTTTCCATGCCTGGTCATAGATTGCCGAGCCAGTAAAGTTCGTATTGTGAGCTACAATACTAATTCAGGCTTGTTCTCGTACCTTGCATGGAACCTGATGTCTGAAACTTCTCAGCATAGACGGAACGACGTAATAAAGGAACATAGTCGTTCCGTAATATGTTACGCATACTTGCCATGCTTCACTGACGATTGGCTATCGAATGGAAGCTGTGGTGGCACGACCTGGATTTCGACAACTGATTACCAAACTAAGCGAATGCTGGAAACAATCTCACTTCCATATTATCAACGTATGGTTGCACAAAAAACAAGTTATTCTGCTGTATATCATTAGCTTACGTGACGGTTGTACCACCCCTAGAGTAAATAATGAATCTAAACTGAAGAACGAAAATGAAAACTTATCTACTGACTTTACGAGACACAAGCCACGCATTGAGCATTTGAATGAATCAAAATACTTTTTTGTTTAATGTTACTTCTACCCTGGATTTCAGCTCACGATGCGTTTTGTTTAGCCACTTTATTGCGGAAACGATTGCTCTTAGTTGTGGGTCATTTAAAAGGGAGGGGTCACGGTCAAAATCCTTTGCGCAGCTTTTATTCGTCGGGCTACTAAATCCCCTTGGCGCTTCTCTGCAGGATCGGCAAACATGTTGGAGCAACGGCGAACTAAATCCGCTCCAACATAGATACGACGTGTAAAATCAGGACACAAAGTATAAAGGTTGCTAAAGCCCTGACAGGTAATTCACACAAACGCACACACACAGACACACACACACACACAAAGTAAAAAGCGCACTAGAAGGCATGAATAACTTTGCAGAGCACTTCAGACGCGATGTCGTGAAGAAAGTAACTATAGGTTTGAAAGGCTGAGCTGTTTTCTGCTCTTGGGTGCACTTGTGCTTGCGACGGCTTTGCAAGAGTGATGTGGAAGGATGATGGATACACGCCTTTTAGATTAATCCGAGAGCCGCGCGCTAATCCTTCTTTTATGAGAAAGGGCGCGGCGAGGAACTAGAGGCTGTGGCAGCATTTTCGAGAGCGTCGCCTCTAAGGGATTTTTCCGCCGAAAGAGCCCTCGTAGATAAAGGAGAACTTTACAGAGGAAAGATCCTCCGCCGAGTCTATTGGCTTTCGAGTGGCGCCACTCGGGCTGTCACAAGTGGCCTCTTTTGCTTTGTAGTCGCCTTCTCGCGTCCCTGGCGGCGTCTCTCTGCCGCCAGAGGTGATAGAGGTTCCTTCTTGTGCCTGCGATATACTCGTGTATAGCTCAAACAGCGCTCACAAAAGAAATCTCTCCGAGCGGGCTCCGAGGCAACCGCCCATGTACACGGTTCTTCCGCTCTTATTACTTAGTCGTCATAAAATGGGGCAATGGCACGGTTTCACTCGGGTTCACTTCTGCCCTCTCCATGTTTTTCTTGCAACACGCTATAGAGGCAATATAATATACATTAAAGTAAAATTTAGCGCTAATGGCAATACGACACACGTGTAAAAATATATATGCAAGGATTACGCGCTAACTAATGTGCTGCTCGGTTATGTTTAAAAAAAAAGGTGCTTGAACAGGCAGCGCATATTCGACCATCAGGTTTCCCACGGAACCCGAACGAATAGTCGAAAAATGAAATCTACTAAATTATCTTTTTCGATTCTGACTATACAATTACACAGCCGCTAAATGGCGAACCTCTGCCACTTTAGCATATTTAGGCCCGCTTTCGCACAATGATATCTCTCTAAATATACATATATGCACAAAAACAGTTGTCGATTACTGGTAGGTATCACGAAAAATCGAAAAAAAAGACAGCTTTTATAAGAATATACAAATCCTATTAAGATAGGAGTTCAGGAGAAGCTTGAAGATAAGAAAATTTATAAACACAGTATGCAACTTGTCTTCTTCAAAGCTGCAGCTGCTTTCTTTTACGTGTGTGTGTGTGTGTTGTCTGTGTGTGTGTTGTGTGTGTGTGTGTGTGTGTGTGCCTGCGTGCGTGCGTGCGTGTGTGTGTGTGTGTGTGTGTGTGTGTGTGTGTGTGTGTGTGTGTGTGTGTGTGTGTGTGTGTGTGTTTTAAATGCACTGTCGTTGAATGCAGAAAGTCCAAAAACAAACAACGAAGTGGGATGCGAGCCAGTGGTCTTGAGGATAGGCTAAACGTTGACGAGGATGTCAGAAGTGGCCTCTCTGGTGTCGGAGCCCATTTTTTCACGAGGAGCCGTGTAGCCAGGCAGGTCGGGCTGTCGTTCCAACCAGCGATGCAACAGGAAACCTTCAGCAGCCTGTTTGCCGCTAGGAACATTGACAAGGCGTCATTTGAAATTGCGACATGTTTAAAAAAAATTGAGCCCGAGACAGGTACTCGCGCAAACGATGAGGATGCTATGGTTCAAGTACTTAGAAAAAATGGAGCAGCGATGCTATGGTTATCAGCCGCAGAGGTTTTCCCCCATCTTTGTTGGCATAACTGCGACTATATTCCAGAGCATTCACGCAAAAGTTATCATAGACTAAGATAGTAAGGGAGGTGATTCGGAGTATGAAGCGACGTCCTGATAAAGTGTTGGTAGCTAATGCGTGACATGTGGATGTCATAGAGACAGAGTTGCGCATGACAGTCACTAACTGAAGTAGATACGCGCGAGATTTTTTATTGGTCAATAGCCCATAATAATGCGCGGGTAGTGTTGTGTCACTGTGGTACACACGTAAATGGGTCACAATGTGTTGCGTGTTTTGGCGTTCATTAAAGTAGTGCTGTTCGCTCAAGCAAGGTGCACCACACATACACCTGTATGATGCAGTTACATTAAATCAATAAAGATAATATTGGAAGTGTCCGTGACCAGACAATAAGTGTGTTAGGCTTTTAGGAGGGGGGGGGGGCATTGAGGAATCTCGTACGGACTTGCGATCCAATGAAATAGCGTTGTCTCAGGTCCCCCAATCTGCCAATGGGTGTGCCAATATGAATTCAAGATTTTATGAAACTGAGTCCGTATTGACTGAATTGATATTTTTGGCGGAACGCACGAAGCCTGCTCTCCCTCCTGATGCAGCTGCTGCGTCAGCTAGTTCATTTCCCGAAATTCTCATATGGCCAGGTACATAATACAGTTCGACAATTTTGCCTGACGAGATTATATGGTTAAGAAGCAGCTTGATGTTCCAAGTTCTTTCGTCGTTATCAATGACACTTGAAAGTTTCATTAGAAGCGTTAGACAGTCTGTAAATGTGGGCTGGCGTGTTGAAGTTATTTGTAAAAAAACTAAATGGAGTGCTTCTTAGAATGCAATTAATTCCGTGTCTTATGCGCTTGAAGCGTTGCGAATCTGAAATTTCCTGACAGTTATGATTTTTTCATCTTTTGTCAAAGCAATATAAGCCGCTCCCGCCACATATAACGTGTATGAGCCGTCAGTGTGTACGTGAATGGCTTTTGTTTTGAAAATAACCGCTTGTTGTTATGGTGAGAGTTTAGTAAAACTAAGTTTATATCTTTTTACTGCAGTGACGAGCCCATGGACTGCGTGGATATAGTATGTCAGCCGGTCAGAATGTTTTTACACAATAGTAAGTTACGTTCCGGAGTATGAATAAGGAAAATTCGGCAGATAGTCTGTCCAACTGTAGTGGTAACGGAGGCACGTTAGAGAGAATCTGTAGGGATGACGTACGTGTGGTGCAAAGTGCACCTGGTAAAGAAATTAAGACGGTTCGCTGAACTAATGAAACTTGCGCCCTAATGAATTTCGATGGGAACATGGACCACCATACTGGAGATGCATATGTGAGGGAGGGTAGTATCACTTGACGGTAGAGTCGTCTAATAAGTGTACTGTTTAGTGAACGGTGCGACTTACCAAAAATGAGGAGCTTTTCCTTTAATTCAATCAATGTGGCACGAATATTTAAAGAGGGGTCAAATAATACGCCTAGAATTTTAATTTCTTTGTTGTGTTCGAGAGAAACGCCATCCATGCGGATACATGGGCGGCGCTTTGATGTACCCATGTGTCCGTTATAAAGAACACGAAGAACGACTTCTCGGAGCTTACGGTAACCTTTTGTTCTCGTGCCCACCCGGATACTAAAGCCGAGACTTGCTCAGTCTTTGCTTGTAACCGAAGTCTTGACGTCTCTGTGATGACAATGATGGTATCATCCGCGTACGCCTGTATGTGTACGCAGGGTGGCACGGGAAGATTGAGTAAGCTGTGTATTACTATGTTCCACAGTAGCGGAGTGATAAGGGATCTCTGTGGGCTGCCAATGGTTGTATGAACTGACTCTGTGTGACGTTGGTTGAAAAACTTACAGTGCGGTTCGATTAAAATAATTTGAGTAGGCAGTACAAGTTTTGTGGACACCTGTGCTTGCGTAAAAAGTTTAGGACTGCAGAATTCAAAACGCTATCGAATGTTCCTACTAAATCAAGAAGTATGAGTAAGGTAGGAAGTTTGGATGCCTTTTACACCGCTAATTTGCTTCGGAATGTGTACAGTGCTAAAATAGCACTTTTAGTTTGCGTAAAATCGTATTGAGTATTGTGAAGAAGATGGTTAATGTGCAGGAAATAATACAGACGAACATTTAGGAGTCTTTTTAATACTTCGCTGAAGACAGAGTTCACTACTATTGGTCTATGTGCCTTAGGCGAATTGAGCGGGCGACCCGGCTTCAGCATGAATATTACTTTTCCTCTTCTTCAAGCCTGCGGGAAGTGTCTGATTCTTAAGGCGGTATTGAATATAAAATAGAAAAGTTTGGGATGGTATTCAAATATTCCCTTAATGAACGGGTAGGTTAATCCGTCGTGTCCAGGAACAGAGTGGGAATTGCCCTGTTTCATCGCACACTCTATCTCAGATATCGTAAAAGGAGGGTAATAAATGTTCCACGGGTAAAGACTATAGCCACAATGTCACGCATGATAGTGTGGTGCGTGTTGTCTTCAGAACAGCATTCCACTGCTTCCAATGTACCGATTAGGAACCGTGCGGACTCCATTACAGAAGTTGTGCGAGGGCCATTAGGTGAATCCAGAGGAGGAAGAAAAGTTACTTGGTGGTGTTTCGGAAAGGCTGTTTTGAAAACATCACCATATAAACATTTCTTAGTAAGAAAGTCACAAATGTCTTTATCAAACGATCATTTTGCTTTCCTGATTTTATCCTTGTAGGTGGAGAATGCGTCAACGTACAATTTGCGATACATGTCTCGAAGGAGGGGGTCGGCTGTTCGCTGATATCGTCGTCACATAACCCGAACACGCTTACACTCGATTGTCAATTCTGGTGTCCACCAACCATTACCTAATTTACTACGCGATGTTATGCGTCGTGAGTAATGTTGGCTTAAAGCGGAGTATATGGCATAAAACTTGTCTATAACCATGTTTAAGGCTTCAGTTGACCCTATGTTACAGCCGAGTTTTTTTTGTGAACCAAGTATCGTCCTCCAATTTGTTAAAGATTTTCGCTCTTCCTAGATTAGTTAATCGTTTAGCACTGCTGGTATGTGCTTGCGAGAACGAGAGTTCAATGCAGTTGTGGTCCGAGAGCGTAGTAATTTGGAGAACCGATTTGCCTCAGATAGACAAGTACTTCCCAACGCAATGCTGTGAATGGATGATCGGCCTCTTTCTGTGCAGGTGCTATTACAGCAACGTCCACATGCCTCGACAGCCCACAAGGCAGTGAAAGCCCTGCTGTGTTTCTATAGAAAGACAGGCTTGCGTGAACGCCTCTAACATGCGGTAGAGCTATACACGCTGAAGTGAAATTACTGTTAGTCTCCCCCTTCCATTTTCCCTCTCTTCCCTCTTTTTCATCTTTCTTGTCCCCTTCCCTAATCCCCCAATGTAGGGTAGCCAACAGGATGTTTTTCTGGTTAACCTCCCTGCCTTCTTTCTTTTGTTGCTTCCTCCTTCCAATGGTAAGTATCGCGAATGAGGTCATGCAAAACCATAGTTAAATCCATCCATGAATCTGCATACGGAGTTGTGAAAGTTGAAGGGGAGGTTGGGTTGTTCAATATGACTAAGTCATTCACCGTCACCAATTGCACTACTTGAGAGCCACAAATATCTTTATAGCCGGACCCCCCGTTCTATGCTTAGAACATAAATCTGTGGCTATGATGACAGTACAACATGCGAATAATGAAACCTCACATTGCATCTCATTCAGAACTGGATCAATAGGTCATTGCAACGGGGCATACACAGCTATCAGTATTAATGTTTGGTCACGGTCACGGCTTTCACACTTTGCTGCAACTACCAAATCTGTTACGTGTAATGGGAATAACTCAAAATTAGTGTTGCGTACTAGAAGCACGACGCGAGGATTGTTTGGTGCGTGGAACTTAGTTATGGTGTGTGGTATGCCTTGAACAGCGCCTGCGCGTATGTGCGGGTCCCATACGAAGGCGAAATTGAAAGGTTGTTGCGTCATGTATTCTATCAATAATTTTGTAGCATCACGTGTACGGTCTAGATTAGCTTGTAAAAATTTTAAGTTATTGCTGTGAGTCATGATAGTTCTGATCAATTTTAAATGAGAAGCGCGACGCCTTCCCTTGAATAAAAGTGCGAAAAGCTGTAAAAAGCTTTTTTTTTTTTCATCTATTGCAGTGTGACCCGCGCAACCAGCAAATATCTTGAGGAAAGAAATATCGTGTGCTGTTGTGGAATGTGTAGTTACGTGTAAATGTGTGCCATCTGGTGTAGTTTTGTGTATGAATAAGCCATGATTAGAAGAATAGCAGCAATAGCAGCGTCCACTGTTTGGTCCATAGAAATGAGTCGAAAAGGATGCGTGCACTAATGAAGAAACCATGAATAACACTGCACATTATAGAGGCCACTGCGTCCCTCTTTGATGTACACGCCTCTTAGACTACCCATAGTCCGTCCTGGTCCTCATGTGGGCGACACGTTCTCGTAATACAGGACACCTTTCGTGTACAGTTGGACGGGAACTAGGCCTTGCGACCTTTGCCATTCATTGCAAACAATTCCTCGGTCATTCATTCTATGCTTCGCCAAGATGTGTCCCCGTGCACTTCATACACACCACTTTGTCAGATTCGTCGGTGACAGGACAAGACTTACTTGCATGGCCATATGTCGCACAGTATGTGCACAATGGCACATGAAAGTCCTCACTGAAGCTACACGCAGTCCAACCGAGAAGAACTCGTCCCCGAGCAAGCAGTGAGCGAAAGGTGAAAGGATCCATTTCAAGCACATGTGTGAAGCTTCCCGATCACTTCTTGTTCGATACCGCGACTCAGCATGTGGTCGGGTCTAAATGTAGGTTCGGGTTGCGCATGTTTAGCTCATAGATGATGTTGACGGCTGGAAAATCGGAGCCTACACCGGTGAGTCTGATGCGAGGTTTTCTATTTTGGGGCAAGCGGACTGATAATGTCATGCTTGTGAGTGCGTTCTCTTCAAGTGCTTCCTTTAACCTAGTAGTAGAGTTATGGTCGTTAGTTAATATTGTTAATTCATGACGTGTCTTTCTGATAGTCAGTTCGCCAATGTTTTCCTTTATGTAATCAATGTTTGACTTAATAATCTTCGTGACTTCATTGGCAGGATTGGTAGACGAAGTGAGTGGTATTAGAAACATATCTGCTCATTTTCTTGCCTGGTGGCGTATGTTGTGGGTTGGTCAGCGATTTCCGACCAATCCGATGGCAGTACAGGGTGAGAACAAGTCTCCGGCCAAACGGGTGAAACCGCGGTAGGACGAACAGTGCTCCCTGCGGCTGCCGCCGAAAGTCCCAGCCGTTTGGGCAGCCTGAGGAGCCGAGAGTGCCGCACCGAGAGACGCGAAATGTCTCAATAGGGACAACTGGTAACGAAGTTCGTCCATTCAGCCACCTCGCTTTTCTATAAGTGCTCGGATATCAGCACACTCGTGTACGATTTGTCAGAGCAAATCAATGGTCTGAGCTCTATGAGTATTATTTACCTTACATGAGGCATCGAATAAAATATCGTGGATCTGTTTCTGATGTGCGACCACGCGGTGGAAAAAAGCTTGCGCCATTTGATCACATACGGCAGCCAGCCTTGCATTTTGCGTCATACCCGCTGCAGCAGGCAACTGAATGTT